>NC_050485.2:31692201-31852201 GCF_012460135.2 Molothrus ater | reverse complement strand
CAATTAAGGTTCTTTCAGATGTTGCAAATTCAAGGGCTTGAATCCAAGTCAAGTGTTTAGCTTTAAGGATTGCATAGGTTTCCCCAAATGATGTTTCCTCCTGCTCCAGCTCAGCCGCCTGCAGAGCCAGCAAAGAAACAAAGATCACATGAAACTGAAATGAACTTTTCTCTTCTGCCTGTTCCTCATCACTTTTAAATAATGCCCAGCTAAAGATAAAATTTATAATTTAACTGGCATGATAGCTAAGCATTAAATACTTCCCAAGGAAATTTTGGATTTTATAAAGCATAAAGATCTGCCAGAATTCCTCAGCTGAAGTGCTATTGGGCTTTTTGGCTTTATTTCTCTAAATGATATTCAGAGTTTGAAAGTGAAGAAGAAGATTTGCTTCCTGGTAGCCTGAATTCCATCAAGATACAAATCTCTGTCTCTTTGAGAATGATAAAAGAAGTCAGGCAGGGTGTTGTATACCATCCTGCATTAAGAAAAACTCGAAGGTTTAAGGCCATCTGTATTTAGATCCAAGGACAGATGAGACATTTAAGTTTTAGTAGCACTCAGTTATACACCTGACATAGAGAAATGGCTGCAATCCTTTTTATCAGGCTGGAGAATAGGCATTAAATGACAAAATATTAGTCAGGCCATAGATCCCCGAAATGTATAAGTTCTGCAGCAGCTTCATTAAATCTGTTTTTTATCAGAGAGGAGAGAAGGGTCTGGTACAACATCGCCAGCGTTTGAGGCATTGGGCTTTTAGAGATACTTCATCCATCTGTCTATTTTCATATTTATTGTTTTACCAATCACTTTATTCATCCATCTGTTCATCTGTGTAAACCCATTTTTTTAAATTTTAATTTTTATTTATGGACTGACCTTAATAAACTCCCCTCAAGTACGGCGTGTTTATCACTGTCACGGATGAAAACGTTATTAATGACGGGAGGGCCGCGCGGGGACCACGGGCGCCCTTTAAATTCCTTTTCAGCTGACTGGGCTGCAGCCACTCAGCTGGGAGGGGGTGGCTGGATCGATAAGGTCGGAGTTCAGGCACTGGTCCCCTCTCTTCCATCATCCCCATCACTGCTAGATGACCGTGCCTGCAGGTGGAGCGGGGGCATCTCGGCACCAAAGGCTCTCCTTTGGCTCCCCCAGCTTTTCCTGCCCCCTAGGAAAAGCTGGGGGCAGCCTGGGATGGTTATTTTGGGATGTGCACAAGGGAACACGTGGGTGTCAAAGGAAAGGAGCAGCCCAGGGTGTTTGGAGGCTGAGGGGTTCAGCTCTTCAGGGAAATTCTGGCTGAGCATAAATTGGGGATGCGCTGGTTGTTAAATGCTCTTTACGCTCTGTGAAGGAAGGGAAGGTGAGTTGGTTTGAGCGCAGTCACCAGGGCTGTGCTTTCAATCCAGCCACCCAAAATGCTTTAATTCCTCAGAGCCAGGGCTCTGAAGGAAGGGGAGGTGAGTTAGTTGGTTTGAGCACAGTCACCAGGGCTGTGCTTTCAATCCAGCCACCCAAACTGCTCTAATTCCTCAGAGCCAGGGCTGCTCACCACATCAGAGGCACCTGCAGCAGCCAGGGCTCCCACACCACACCTGGTTTGGGCAGCAAGCTCCTCTTCACAGGTGCACAGCTCCCAGCACCATTCAGAAAGTGCTGTTTGTTACCTCTGACCATGCCCATCCCTAATTTCCTCCAGCAATATGGGGGATAATTCCATGGAAGGTGCTGGGAGCGCCTCGAAATTACGCACCCATGGATTAAGAGCGTTTCAAATTTATGACAGGCAATAGTCATGAGGTGGCTATAAATGCTTCACGGGTTCACTTCGTTGACATAGAGCCTAACCTTGCCACAAAAATACATTTTTATTCCGCTGGCTTAAAGCAGGTTTGACAAATACTCTCCAGGATAACTCAACCCTCGCGTTTTATCTTTGCTTGGCCCAGGCGCTGGCCGCGACAGAGTTTTGTCATGAAAGATGGAGCTCCGAGGCTGGGGACATTCCCCTCATGGCTTCATCTCACCTCCCAGCTCATTAGAAACCTTGGGCTCCTGCCTAGCATTTTATTTTGACATCAGAGGTGTAAATCAAGTCATAAACATATTTAAACTAATGTTGTTGAAAATCCGTAATTCTGACAGGGAAATGAGCGGCAAAAAGTGCATATAATATTTGGTGACATGTAATTTTAACTTCATCCCGTCCCTCTGCTTTTGAGACATTGTTACCTGCAGGATAACGCAATAAAATAAGGATGTACAAGAATGTGTCAAATGTAGGGCTTCCCTAAATTACGCTCTCAGGCACAGATTAATACATTTAATACATTCCAGTCATGAGTGAAGTACTTATAGCAGAACAACTGCTCCTTCAGTGATATCATTCACTGGAATGAACTACAGCTAACAGTGACAAGCTGGAAAAATGCCCCCACTTTTCAAACTGTACAAATGGCATTTGGACACAGTAACTCAAAACTGGACACTTCATTTCAAGTTTAAAGCTAGTGGTCCAGTCAAAAGCTATTACTCCATCTTCTTTATTTGTAGTCCATGCTTTTGTGCTCTTTAAGAATCAAATAAATACTGGTGTAATGGTTAGCAACTGCCAGTTCAACGAAAAATACTGCTAAATTCACCAATAAGTCTTTTTTCTACACACACAAATTTATGACATAAGAACTGAACCCATTCCTGTTACAATGTCTGGATAGTTTTTTAATGTAGAGGGAGACTCACTTTAGTGATAAGAGTTTAAACCTCAACTCCTTTTTCCTTCTCTCTGGATCATACATCTGGAGAGGGAAGAGCCTGAGACAAATGGCCCCTGTGTGCCAGCTGAGCTGCACTGAGCTGGCCTGTGCTCAGCTCCAGCACAGCTGAGGAAAGAGCTGCCCCTGGTGATGCCTCAGGTTTTAGTTTTTCTATTTTTCAGATTCTGTGCTGCTTTAGTGTGTGAGCTTGGATTTCATATGATATGGGTTTCACATCAGGGATGCTGAGCTCTGTGCACAGAGCAGGGAGACAAAACAATTCCTGCTCCAGCTGGGCACCAAGGACAAATGATCCAAATCTCAGCCCAAGAGCACAAACCCCGTGGGCTGAAGAGAGAAAAACAAGCAGGGTGGGACTGCAGGGGCTAAAGCTGGAATGGGACAATGAACTGCAAGGTGCAAATGGAGCAGAACTGATCCCAGGGACAGAGCCCGTGACCATTTTCGTTCATCTTGGGTGTATTTTATGCATTTTGTGATAATTTTGGTTCATCCTGGGTGCATTTTGTGCATTTTGTGATCATTTTGGTTCATCTTGGGTGCAGCCCTGGCTGGGCTCTTGTGCTGCCCAAGGTGGATCCATGGAGGAGATGCTTTTAATAAATCCCTGCTTTATTCTTTAGCTCTGTCCAGCCTCTGTTCTAGGGCAGCCTTCACAAGGCATCAGTGGCTCTGCACTGACCCTTTTGCATCCCCACTGGGATTATTTAAAGCAAAGGGATTATTTGAGAGCAAAGAGATTATTTGCTCTGGGATTATTTAAATGTGGATGCAAGGTCTTCCCCCTGCTCTGCACTATTTAAGAACTGGATGGAGAAGGGGACTGAGGTGGGTAAAACCTCACTAAACCCTTCTCCTTTTCAGTTCTTTATCATCCTCTTTGGTCCACTATTTACTCATCCCCAGCACTGGCTAATAATAATTAGGTCCCAATTTGTGCTCAGCACAAGGGTCCTGTTGCTGGGCAAAGGGAGGGAGCAGCACTTCCCTCTGTCAGAGGAGGGTTCCCTCTAGGAACCAGAGCTGGGACTGGGGCTGGTTCCTTTCCATTCACTGTAGCACCATGTGCAGGCTTCAGGGCTGGAGTTTTTAGTTTCTGGTTGATCCTCTTATGCAAAATCAGCAATCCTCCAGAACAATCAGGTGCATCACACCCCCAGAGAAATCTGCTGTGTCCCCACACAGCCCCTGCATCAGGGGCCATGAGGGATTTTGTGAATTAATGTTTATTCCAGACAATGTCTGTGCTAAAAAAATGCATTATTAGCTGCTACATCACACCTAGAAAAACACAGATTCGTGTATTGCACCAGGAACTGTGCTAAACTTCTGCATTTGGCTGATGTGAGACCCAAATAGGGACAGTGTGAGGAAGGGATAAATATTCCAAGTGCCACTGGAATATTGCCAAGCTCCCCAGCCAGCTTTTTTTACAGTGTGTTGAGCAAATGCTACATTAAAACAAGAGATGAACAATGGATTTGTGTCTAAAAGGAGAAAAACTCACACCCAGACACTTTCTCAGAAAAATACACAAAGGTGCTGCCCCAGACTCATGAGATTGCTTTCAAATTGTTTGAGGGGACACAGGGAACAAAAACACAAGTTATTTTGGATTTTGTGGATATATTGGTTTTGTTTTCCAGCTTCCCCAGGTAGTAATTATAGGCCTGCTCTGTTTTGTCACAGACATTTGCAGCCAGAAGCCTCAAAACCATGGGGCTGTTCTGATGGGTTTTTCCACCAGTGCAGGCTCTGTGGTGTCCCAACATCAGAAGCCCCACAGTATCTGGAACACTCAAGAAAAACTGTCTGGAAACAGAAATTCTTTTCATTTCTAAGAAATGTCTTACATTTTCTTTAATTCAGTTTCTTAAAGATGGTGAAGAAGGATTTTCTGTTCCAAGTAATTTCATTTGGTGTCATAATTACATCTTGATTAAGTCTATCCACATTTAAAATTAGGAGGGGTTTTGTTTTTTGGGTTTTTTTTTTTTTTTTTTTTGTTTTTTTTTTGTTTGTTTGTTTGTTTGTTTTGTTTTTTTTCCTGATCTGCAGGGTAGATTTTAAAGATTTTATATGACTACAAGCAATGTGAACTGGGAAGGACTGTGATAACCTGCAAACAAAGCAGGTTTGGGGACTGAGAGGGACAAATGACAGGTGTGACAGGGGCAGGACTGTCCCTGGGATCTGTGCAGTGACATTTTGAGGACACAAAGCCTCTGGCAGCTCTTGTGCAGAGAAAAGCAGGCTGCTATTACACACACCTCTGCCTCCTCACTTTGCCACTGCTGGCACCAAAACCACCATGCCTGCTGCCATTTCCTTCCAGGACAGAAAATCTCCAATTTTCCTTAAAAAAATAATCTAGACCCTGGTTTGTATTAGCTCACACCCAGTCCTAACCCAGCTTGTAAACACCTTGGAGCAGATTCTTTATTTTTTTTTTGGCTTTTATCCACCTGAGTGTGGTTTAAATGCATCCTGTACCACAGCTAGGGATCCTGGATCAATACAAGTAGGGATGAAAAATAACACTGTGCTCTAAACTGCTGTGACTAATTCCTTGGATTAGAAATACCAAAAAACAATTCAATCCATACTGCAGGATTTTATCTGAGGCCAAGTACTAATTCAAAATTTTACCTGCTTTTCCATGGAATGACAGCAAAATACATCTCCAAATCTGGTTTTGGCTCATCAAACCCTGTTGACAAAATGATTTGTTTTGAGAATTAAATTAAAGCCTTTTCAGAAGAACTCTCCTCAAATGGAAACAAGGAAATCAGCCCTCAAATGTGTCATCCTTGGAAAACCCAACAGGACATTGGTTCTCCTGCTGCAGTGCCTGTGCAGAACACGGAGCACAGAGCAAACTGACAAAATAATTGGATTATACATGCACAATTCAGACTTTCAGTTACTGGGTGCTTTCTTGTTCCTGGTTTCCACAGAAAAGTCAGGTTTTTGTTCCTTAAGTCCTTGTACTGCTTATTTACATATGAAAAGGTAAGTTTATAAAAGAGCTTTCCTATTTTACTCCACCTAATAGTTAATAATTTAAATCTGTAGCCATTATCATCATATAGATTGACACAAATGGCATATGGATCATTCTGGGGATGAGGGTTAGTTTCTTTTAAGAGAGAATTGTTTTAGTTTTTGCAGGAAATTAATCAGGGGAATGGGCTTTGTGGAGCATGGAGCAAATCTAATCTGTTCTTTGTTCAAATTTGCCTTGCTCCAATTCCTAGCAATTGTAGACAACATGCTCTTTTGTTCAGGAGCCACTTGTTACATGCATAATTAGAGACTGCAGTAGCTGTGTTTAAAGAAAAACTGTTTTCCAATGTAATGTGTGATCTTGATAATAGTATTTTCATCAAAGGTAGCAATTACATTCATTAAGCTGGGACTGGCAAGGCAGCAAGGAAATTAAGTGGAAGGTGAATAAAAAGCTCCCCGTTTCTTTTTAAAATCTCTGCCTCTTTATAAGTTGAAATGCACCACGTTGAGCTGCAAACTGGAAAATACATACTGAATATAAGGGGGAAAAAAAGAAAGAAAGAAAGAAAGAAAGGAAAAAATAAAGTCCTCCTTAACCTTTCTGAATAATGATCCAGAAGATATCCTAGGGACACCTACTATAGATGCACTTTTCAAATTAAAGGGCTTTATTCTACATTAATTTCTTATGCAAGTTTTAAACGAGCTCAACATATGATTCAGCTCTTTAAAGGCTCCAGGGCTCTCTAGGATTAATTCACTGTTCTTTTCACACATGAATTAATTGTTTTGTGTTCTCAAAAACAGCAAACAGCACATAAATCAACCAGTTTGGAAAAGGCACAAGGCTGGTGCCTTTTGCAAATCACTGAAGTTTACTCCTTACACTCCATTGTTGTAATAGGCAACTTTTAAAGGAAAAGCTGGGGAAGTAGGACATATGTTCTTAATTCTAAGTGGATTTCTTGAATGCGTAACTCATTTCAGTGATCTGATTCCTTGAAAGACCAAAGTTGTGGAGCACTGAAAAGCTGTTCTTCCAGCATGCCAGTTGTTTATTTCCCAATTAATAAATCAATTACACATCACTAATATACTTGCAACCATTCCCACATAAAAAGAGCTAGTTGTGATGGATTTTTTTAACCTCCTTTTTGCCTTAAGCTTCGGAAGAGTGAGCTTTGCAGATGGAAAAATGTGAAAATATGAAGATGTGAGCGCAGAGCCCCACGAGGGGCTGTGCCCAGGCTGAGCACAAACACAGCAAGTTCATTTTTAACCCCCCAAATCCTATCCTGATTTTATTCCAGGCACTGTGTCCCAGGCTGAGGGGGGAAGTGTGTGTCCCCCACAGCTGTGTTGGCAGCAAGGGCAGGGCACCGCTGCTGACAAGTCACTGCTTCTGATCAGGGCTGAGGCAGGGTTTTGCAGGAAAATGCCCCAATTCAGGGTCTCAACCAGCACCAAGCAGAGCAGGTGACACCTGCAGCAAGGGGGATGAGTTAAATTTACCAGGAGGGCAGGAACTGAGGGGGGGTGGAGGCAGGAAATGTGCTCCCTCCTCAGCAGGGATGTCCCAGCCCACTCCCAGCTCAAGGTAAGAGAGAAAACTGCAGCCAGAACCCAGCTGCCCATGACTCCAAAAATAACTGTTTGTCCCTCTCCCCTTCCCAGAAATAGAATCTGAAACCACAGCATCTTGGCCAAATTGGAATTTGTATAGTTCTGCGAAGCATTTCCTTCAGTTAGGAATGATTTAATTATTCTTCACTTCCTCTTCTAGAAATCATTCCTGGATAATGAGGTTAGCATAGAGCAGATATGTTTCAGTCAAGGAATAGATGTAATTTAGTGCCAGAAGGCTTTTACAGTTGGGGAAAAAAAAAAAAAGAAAAGGTTTTTGGACACTTCTAAATAGAAGCAGCAGGATAGAGAAGGTTTGCTATTAAATTAGAACAGTCTGAGACACCAGACCATGGGGTGCTTTAACCCAGTGCTCTGTCAGCCCCTGAAGAAACAGAGCACTCCCCTGCAGCCCAGATTCTTACACAAGGGTAAGAAGGCACATTTTAAATAATTATTAAATAATGGCAAGCTGCATTACTGCCAGAGAATTGTTTATCTCTGCAAATTGGATCACTGGAGTCAAAGCACAGTAGAGCTAAAATTCTTCCAGCATTAAATGGAAGATCTGTTGTTGCACCTTCCCTTGGTCCTTCGAAACTGTGAATCCTGCATGGCACTCAAATGTATTTTATGACAAATATCCTGTTGAATCCAGCTTTTATTATTCAAGCAACAGTCAAAATAAACTGCCTTATCAATCTAATGTAGGCACTGCTGCAATTAAACTCAGAAAATTATTTTCCTTCTAAAGCCTGGTTGCACAGACATTGAGAGGACCAATGGAGTTCAGCAGCTCTATTGAACAAACAAGTTCTTTGGAGCTTTTCACTATTTAACTATGCTTCCAGAACCTCAACTTTTCTTTTTAAATTATTCCTGGATTATTTTTATGGAAGTTTAGAAAATTTCTTCTATAGAAAACCAAAAAGTGTCCAGAAAAGCTAATGTCAAACATCATGTTTTTGGGAAGGATCTAAACAAAAGCAGAAAACCTCAACAACACAGTGTTAAATTAAAACCTGCTCTGTTTGTACGGAAAAATTTGCACTTAATTTGCATGTTTAGGATGCAAATTAAGGAATAGAAGAATTTTACAGGGTGTCCTTGAAAACAATTCAGGCCGAAAAAGGTCCAAGACTCTTGTGGCAAACTTGATGTGATGAGAAGGATGATCAGAATATGATTCTGTTCCACTGAGGGCTGGGCCATTGCTTGAGACTTGGCTGAATGTCCCTGGCTGAAGGCAGCAGAGCCCCTCTTTAGCCTCACTAAAAAGGAATCACTAAAAACTGGACTTTTTTTAGTTTGTCTAAGTCCTCCAGTGTTAGCAGCTCTGCAGTTACTGAGAGGCAGAATAGCTTCAGAAAGATGTAAATCCAAATGATCTTGAAAGACAAAATATATAAAAATGCTATTACTGTCTAGTGAGACTGCACATACTTTTGATTTATATTTCTAAATATTTCACCAGAAAAAAATGTTACAGTGTACACTGCATGTTCCTTTGAACAATAAACAAGCTATTAGGGAAAACATTGGTTATTTCTAGTTACCCTGAATACATTCTGGGGCTGAGGAAAAGCATTTCTTCAGCTTTTGTGTATCCAGTACCAGCTCAGGGAAGTCAGACAGCTGCTTTCAAAACAAACTGGGCTTCCAATGGAGCTTGGCTTGGTAGAAGAACTTGAAATGTGTCTCTCACCAAAAGATTTTCAAGTGGAAATGCAATAACATGTTAATTAGAAAAGTCTTTGCATAGCAAAAGGCTCCCAAAGAACAATAACTCTGTAGTTGATGTAAGCCTTTTCTAACACAATCTTTACATGGGGAAAAGAAAGCATGCAAGAAAGAACAACAGCACAGAAAAGATGATACAAAATGTTGTATTTGAGTATTTCCCAAGTAGTGATTAAACCCTTCTGTGGAAATCTGCCTTGATCACCAAGCAGAACAGAACTAGAGAAAGCTGACATGACACAGCCATTCTCTCCTGTACAAAACCTGCAAGACCTAGCAACAATTTTAAATTACAGATTATTAGAGAACCATAAAATCACATACAATCATTGTATCAAGTCAAAAACAAGTCAAAAATTCAGGCACTTTTTAATACATTCTCAATACAGGTCTTTTCTTCTAACCAGGGAAGCTGACATGCAACATTTGATACTGAAGTTGCTGTTCCAGGACAACAGACTGGATGGACTAAGGGCATAAAAAGGGAAAAGTCACTAATAAAATATATCTTGGATACATCTTGAGTATATAAAGCAGCTTAAAAGCTCAGAAAGCCTCCCAGCACTGCCCACACCAGCTCTGCAGCCTGTGCCCACAGTGCCAAATGTAGAATTGACATTTATGAGCACCCAAAAATGCCTGTCCCAAAGCAGAGCAAGGGCTGGGGAGCACAGGCAGCTCTAAACAGCTCCTGGACAACAGCACAGCACTCCTCATTCCTAACCAAACAGCTGAGTTCAGATGGCAGGGCTGGGATTTAAGGTCCCTTCCAACCCAAACCGTTCTGTGACTCTCCCCAGAATCAGTGACCAGAGTAGCCAATGCCCTCCACACAGGTACCTGTCCTCTTAAAACAGCAAGGAAAGTTACTCAGGGGTTGTAATTGATTTGTGCACATACTCCTCCACAAAATTTGGTATGTAAATACAACACATTATTTATTTCTTTCAAAACTGTGTACAAAATACAGCATACATAACAAAGACATGAAATATTTACAGCTGTAACATTAGTTAAATGTTTGACCTTCCTTATTGAGAAGAAAAGCTCATCAGCTACTGCTGAATTGCTGCTGAGGATGTTCAGGTTGTTTGCTGGACTCAGGCATCCCATATCAGACTGTCAGGAATCACATTAATCTCATTTTCCCCTGGTTATTTTTTCAAATGGATACCTGACACATTTCTACACAAAGCAAGTCTTTTTACATAATCCTGGATATCCAGCCCTTCACAGTCCTTCAAAGAGCTCTACACTTTCCTGCACAAAGGGTTTGCTTCTGGCACTGTATTGAATCAGTAAAGTATTGCCAGTCTCACACAAAACTGCAGATGCCAAGCTGAGAGTGTCACAAACCAGGAGATCACAGCAAAAACCAAAGCCTGCTTTCTGTGGACACTCATGTGAGCAAAGCAGATTAAACCTCAGCAGCCAAGGGCTGCCTCACCTTGGCACAACTCAGCAGAGCAATCAGCATTAACTCCAGCATTTTGCAGTGTGGTTTTGATTATTCTGGATTTACAGATAGACTGTGTTGAGCAGAATAACTGCAGTTAAATGCTGTGGTGTCTGTAGTCTTAATTCACTAGAATTCTAATCTAAATAAGAATTAAGACTAGTCTTAATTCTAATCTAAATTTCCCCAGCTGTTTCAATTCAGATGAAAGAAAGCCTGCAAGTAAATCTGAAATGCATTAATAATAATAATAATAATAATAATAATAATAATAATAATAATAATAATAATAATAATAATAATAATAATAATAGAAAAAAACTTCAGAAACCACCTAGCCTACCTTCCTACTCTTGTATTTTTGTAAATCTCAAAGCTCTTGATCAAACTGATGTGGGAGGGGCATTTTTATTGGCACAAGGATAATCACCACAATAATTCTTTGCCCATTACCAGGCAAAGCGTGTACATAGAGGGATTAATTCACTAAAGCAGCTACTTCCCTTTGAAGTCAGAGAACTTTTTAATAGTGCTTTTCATCCTTGCTTGTTTCTTTGTCTAAGGCACTGCTTGTTTTACAAATCCCACTTGTTAAGTGTCACTTGCCCTGGTTTTGCTAGGAAATCCTCTGGGAGTCTCAGCCTGTAATGTTCTAAGCTCCACTCAGAGTGAATCATCAGTGAAAGGCAAGCTTTAAAAATGAGATTCCTCTAAGTCAAGCCAAAACCAGAAAACCAATCCTTCCCTCCCCAAAACACTTGAAACAGATTGCCAATTACAGCAATTAGGATGATTTTTCATATATTAAGCTTCCTGTCTCTTGATTATTAGTTAATTAGCTCTCCAGCACTGAAGAGGTTTCTGCTGTAAATAAAATGTCTAATTTTAGAGTAAACAGAGACAAAGAAATAAAATACTTCCCAACCCCCTGCCCTTTTTTCTCTCTAAAAAAAGGGAAAAACTGTGCTGGAGAACCACTAACTGCCAGGAGCAAGGATTTCTAGGCCGCAAATTAACAGTGCCTCCCTTTAAAGTTTGTAAAATGCATTGAATGTGGAAAGGCCACTGGGAGGTAGAATCACAGCACTCTCATTACCCAGCTTATATCTGTCCTTTTGCAGAACTACTAGAGCTTTTTTAACCCCATTTCAGAAAGATTTCAACTCAACCTTTTATGAAAGGAGAACTATAAATAGGCTCTTAGATTAAAACCCTTAACAGCTGAGAAGGCTGGAAAGGGAGGTGGATATTATCCACCTTTCAGGAGTACAAATTGGGGCTGCAAGGGCTTAATTACAAAGATATCCTTAAGAACACACTGAGGGCTGCTATAAAAATGACTCCAATTACAGCAGCTCCACAGACAGCACTCCACCTGGGAGAGAGGAAAGCATCAATTCCCTCTCTGTGCACCCCATGCTAATGCAGCAGCACACCCCAAGTGCAGCTCCAGCCCACACACTGGCTCTCCCAGGTGGATCAGCAGAAATGCCAGGGATTTGGATTCCAGGGATTTGGATTCCTTTGTTTTCACTCTGAAATCTCCAAGTGGAGATGAACTGCTGGCATGACTTCAGGGAGCCAAATCCAGTGCTTGGAAGTGTCTCAGGCAGAAAGAAGTTTGGATTTGAATGTGGAACTCATGATTTCACATAAATCACTCCCTCTCTTCCCTGAAATGGGGAACTCATGGTTTTCCCTATGATTTCACTGTGATAGTGTATTCTTATTTATGATGTAATCAATGCCTTCTGTAATTACAAATAAATTTACAATTAGCGTTAAGGGAAATAATTTTTATATAGCATCAAGGAAGTCCTTATGGTTTCAGTACTCCTGTGCTAAGAATTTTGCAATTGTGCTCAGCTGGATATTTGAAGTTCCTTCATATATTGTTCCTGAAATCAGAAGAAAACAAATTAGTAGACTCTAAACCCACTGTGAATTTATGAAGAGAGATCAAAATATCATCCTAAAGTCCAGTGAGAACCTTTACAATTATGAAATGAAGCTTTTCTGTGCAAGTACTAGCACAGAATTGTATTTATATAATATTATAGACATTTATATTATATTATCTGTAATAATGAAAGCACTTTTCTGGCTGGCAACACATAATGCAAAGACATTTTCCTGAAAAGCGGTTCTTAAATAGCCAACAAAAATGAAGAAGTTCCAAATGCTATTATAATAAAAGCCAAAGGGTAATATTGTTAAAAAATCAAACTGTTGTGTCCAAGGATTATCCTGATGAACAAGAAAGCCTTGAAAAGAAAACTCCACATGGATTCAGATCTTAAAGCCAATGAAGGTATTTTTAATTCTTTTTTTTTTTACAGGTATCTTCTTAATAGCATGGGAAACAGTGTTTGTGTCTGTATTTTGTTGGTATCTAATGAAGTATTTTAACTAGCCTTGCATGTACATAAACTTATACCTAAAATTTTATATCTGAGCCTTTGAATTAGTGTTGATACAGTCTCAAGGAAAAAAATATCCTGAGAAAAAAATCCAGGCCTTCTTCCTAAAACTTTAATGGCACCAAAGCTACAAGAGATACTTGGTAAGAAAGTGGCACTCACCTATCTTGCAGTCACGGTAGTACTTTTCTATTGGGAAATTTTTGGTGAATCCAACACCTCCCATCCATTCAATGCATTTACTGGTTGTCAGTGTTGCAACCTGGGAAGAGAGTTTCAGGATTTAACTTCAGACAGTAGCAATAAAACTTATACTTTGTACCTGATTAATAACAAAACAGGGAATAAAGCAGTGACTAGAACAGGAGGGAAGAAGGATGGGTATTTTGGTATTCAGCAAGCAATTTTAGGATAAAAACAACATAAACCAGAGGACATCAGGAGTTTCACTAATTGTTACAGCAATAGCTTCTATGCTGCTGTTTGCAAAAGACCAGCACTGGTATGCAAGACAACGATTGCAAAGAGGGAAAAGTCATCCAGTTTTGAGTCATTTTAAGACACAGATGTGATCAGCAGAGCTGAAATGGTCACAAACGAACTCTTTACGGTGTCATTTCTCATGCCACAATAAGATTTCTGAGAAAATTAAATCTTTCTTGATGAGTGAAAGTATAAATTCACTTTCCTCTTTTAGTGTTGTTGGTTGGTTTAAAAAATTTTATTTAGGGGCATGAGCAACTTATTCTTTGGTGACTTAATTTAGATTCTGTGCATGGACTGAGAAACACAGAATGGGTTGGGTTGGAGGGTGTTGGAGTGTTGAGGGGTAGGATGGTCAGAGATGAGAGATCTCTGAAGCCAGGTTGTGGAACTTGGGGTCTATTGCAAAGGGCCTGGGTGCAGGGGCCTTCTGGAACTTGGGGTTTATTGCAAAGGGCCTGGGTGCAGGGGCCTTTTGGAACTTGGGGTCTATTGCAAAGGGCCTGGGTGCAGGGGCCTTTTGGAACTTGGGGTCTATTGCAAAGGGCCTGGGTGCAGGGGCCTTCTGGAACTTGGGGTCTATTGCAAAGGGCCTGGGTGCAGGGGCCTTCTGGAACTTGGGGTCTATTGCAAAGGGCCTGGGTGCAGGGCCCTGCTTGGAGCTGCCAGCCACAGCCCAGAGCAGGCTTGAGAGAAGAGAGGGGTACAGAGGATGGGAGGGTAAGAGAGTAAGAGGGTAAAAAAGGTAAGAGAGCGAGGTTCCCGTTCCAATACAATAAATCTTCTTCTGTGTTGAATATTCTGATTCTCACTAACCAATCTAATACAATATACAAATCCTATAGCATTTACATACAGCCTATAAGAATCACTACATTACCATACTGTGTTCCATTTTAAACCCTAAAAACTCCTCTTTGGGCCCCTTCTGCCAGGCTGGCAGGGTCTGCTCTGAGCCCTTGGGCCTGTCTGCAAGCAGAGGGAATTGTTTGATCAAAAGGGGATCACCTTCAGCCGGCCACACCGTTGTTTTCCAGTTGTTCAGTAACTGAGGTATCTCAAAGCTTGCTTTCATTTCAAATCTCACTTATAGTTTCTATATTCTCAAAATCTTTTGCCAGACAATCATATTTATAAGGCTTTCCTGTTTCACTGTTTCATCTTCCCCAACAGGAGGGGATCTTAAAACTCATCTCATTCCAACCCCTCTGCCAAGGGCAGGACACCTTCCACTAGCCCAGGTTGCCCCAAGCCCCACCCAACTTGGCCCGGAACACCTCCAGGGATGTGACAAAAGTACATGCAGAGCTTCCACAGCCAAGATGAATTCCAAGGACACAGGGGGTAGCAGAAGGAGCTTTAGCAGCAGCGAGGGAGCTCAGGTACCTCAGCAGTGAAGTACTTGGCCATGCTGGCCTCCTTGATGGCCGGCCTGCCTGTCTCCGCCAGCCGTGCCGCGTTGTAGGTCAGCAGCCTGGCTGCCTCCAGCTGCGTGGCCACCTGGGCAATCTGGTGCTGCATCCCCTGCAAGAACAGCACAGCACTCACACAGAGCCACAGCCCCTGCAAGAACAGCACAGCACTCACACAGAGCCACAGCCCCTGCAAGAACAGCACAGCACTCACACAGAGCCACAGCCCCTGCAAGAACAGCCCAGCACTCACACAGAGCCACAGCCCCTGCAACAGCACTCACACAGAGCCACAGCCCCTGCAACAGCACTCACACAGAGCCACAGCCCCTGCAAGAACAGCCCAGCACTCACACAGAGCCACAGCCCCTGCAAGAACAGCCCAGCACTCACACAGAGCCACAGCCCCTGCAAGAACAGCCCAGCACTCACACAGAGCCACAGCCCCTGCAACAGCAGCACAGCACTCACACAGAGCCACAGCCCCTGCAAGAACAGCCCAGCACTCACACAGAGCCACAGCCCCCGCAAGAACAGCCCAGCACTCACACAGAGCCACAGCCCCTGCAAGAACAGCCCAGCACTCACACAGAGCCACAGCCCCTCGGAGCTGCCAGCAACAACCATCCTGCTCACCATGCAATGCACTCTAAAGTAAAACCATCAGGTCCAGGTGGGAAGTAATTCTGTGACAGGGTCTCTGGTATCAAGATGACCCCGAGGTGTTGGAAAGTCTCTTTTTCCCAGCCCCAAGATTGAAGAAGGAGTCAGGCTTCCTTAGCTCTGGTTTTCAAGGTTGTTTATTTTCTCTTATCTATAAAATTCTTTCTCTGACCTGCTGAGGTCTGTCTAGCAAGTTAGTCTGTGGCACACTGACCACCTCAGGGTGGTGTTATCTTTTTATACTAAGAACTATGTGTACTTTATTTACAATAATTTTCCAATACCTATCACCTATGTTAGACAGGTCTGTCTCTACTCTAAACCAATCCAAAAGTGCCACCATCACAGCAGAAGATGGAGGCTAAGAAGAAACAGGAGGAAGGACAGGACATGCCCAAATCCCTCCATCTTGCCTCCTGAACCCCCATTCTAAAACCCCAAACTTCTACTTTTTCACCCAGTGATAAATTCACTATCATTCTATTCAAACTCTTGTGGCTTGTAACTCTTTGCACAAAGTTGGTAATTGTCGCCATGGGTTAAAATCAAAGGCACAGGTGGTTTTGACTCTGTGCCAAGGTCTCTGAGCCCCTGTCAGGGTCTCGAGTCCTCCAGGGCAGTCAGAGGAATTTCCTGGATTCCAACAATTCTGTGTTCCTTCTGTGTTTATTGACAGAGGTTGGGAACACTCCTGGGCCACTGAAGTGTCTCAGGAACTGCAGTCCTATTTCCTTCCCCCTTTCCTGTTCTTGGATTCAGGAGTACTGGGGTTCTTTTTGCCTGACTGAACACAGGGTTACCTATTTAAACCCAGGAATATAAAGGTTCATTTTACCCAATCTTAACATCCTCCTCAGGATTACAAAGGCATGAGGAAGACAGAACTGCATTTTTCATTCTCCAACTGTTCACTGAGACAAAACCAGGTCTGCTTCCCTAATGAGCTTAGCCAAGGAAGACTTGTAAACAAATATTTCTTAAATAAAAGTGGAGAACTAGCAAGGTGACAACTCCTTTCCTTGTCCCAGAGGCACAAGACAAGATTTAGAAGCAGCTTAAATGTAGAGAGGACATGACTGAGGAGTGGATTCAAGGGGAAGGAAAGAGGTGATGGAGCTCACATCTGAATGGTATTACAGAAGAATGGGTTTATTTAAGAACACCCAAATATTATGATCATTGAAAATGAACATTTAGTAGTCTAAAACACAATGAAATCTTTCATCTTATTAGAACATTAACACCATTCCCTCAGATCTGCAGAAATATATAGGCAGGTCAAAATACCAAAATGATTTGGCAATTATAAATTCCATTTCCCATTCAAAAGACGTAGTTCCAATCATTTCCTAGGTATCTATGAGTGCTTCCTAAAATTTGCATAAATTATGAGTAGTGCTAATGTTCCTTCTCTTCAGCTGAGATGTAGGTTTCTTTTAACAAGAAAATTACCAGAGTAATTACAATTATGTATCTTCCTTATTAAACTATACATCATTTTTGCAACAAAGAGTCTTTTTTGCTGTAAGAAACAGATATTATAATGAAAACTAAATGTCTTTGTACAACACAGGAAATCTAATAATTCGGTTTTCCTCATCTTTTTATCATTTCTAGTCTCCAGAAAAAGCCCTTCTACACCTCTTGAAAGGGTATAAAAACTGGAGCACGTTCAGTATAGTGTGATACTAAAATCAGAAGGGAGTTCCATGTGTATTATTTTCAAAGAATGTCAATAAGTTATCAAGCAAAAGGAATATATCAATAATATTTTTAAGTTTTAAATTATTTGTGTGGCACTTGCAAAGTCACTGAATTGCTGAATTTTACATGGCAATCCAGAAATTTCTTTGAAAAATACTCAAATATTGAGGAGGAGAGACAAGACATGAAGTGGAACATGAATTATGCAAATCATAATGCTAATTATACTGTTTATTATGCTCACAATTCTCTCTTGGAGGAAAGATCCCATTAACAATTACCTGGAAATCAAACACGCTCTTCCCAAACTGAACTCTCTCCTTTGTGTAGGGAACTGTACGGTCAAAACACCCCTGGGCCAGTCCTAACATCTGTAAGGAAAAATAAGGATATGGTCAAAAAAAATTGATTCTTTGAGTGCACCTAATGGACATGATCATAATTGGTCATCTTGTGGTCAGGCAGGTTGATATCCAGGAGAAAAGTTGTTTTCTTCCTACCTAGATATTGCTAAAGCTTGTATAGAGAATCCTAGGAGCCAGAATTTTACAGTTATCACACAAACTGAGGTGAGTTAAAAAAAATAAAAGTTTGAGGAACAAACCTTTTACATGCCCATTTCTTATCAAAGGCAAGTATTTGTGAAAACACTACCACTCATTTTTTGAACAAAACTTATGGGTTAACTGTAATTGCAAAAATGTTAAGTGGGTTTTTTTTGAAAATTCGTAATTGCATAAGAAAATGACTGTAAACTGAAGATCTATAGATTTATATTACCCTATTAAAGGAAAAATAATCTGAATTATTAATCAAAACTATTTTCATAAGCAGAATAATTTCTCATTTTCTAGAGGACACCAGACTGAATTGGCAGAATTAGCAATTTATTTCAGAAGTTAGAAACTTAGTGGCGTGAAGAGAACATTTCTTGTACTATCTTCCAACTCTGCAGAACAATTGTAAAAGAATTTCGATCAATTTTGTCTTTTCACAAAGGCAGAAGCAGTAAAGTGTCACATCAGACAGCTTAGAAAAACTACCTTTAATGATGTACAACAGAACAAAAAAAAGATACAAAGGAAAAAAGTAAAAGAAAACACTGCAGTCTGCTGCTAATCAGCCTCATTATCAGATTTGTCATCTCCTTCTGTAAATTATAAGAACAAAGTACATCAACTTCAGCACCTGTAATAATATTGCAGCTGCCTTGCACTAAAACCATCTGAAACTGTTTTCAAAGCCACAATTACCTTTTATAAGATCTTCATTATCTTTTTAAACTATTACTACTGCAAAACTAAACTCAATACCACAGGGCTTTAGAGCTGCTGTTCTTGTCAAGTCCATTTCTCTTAATTTGAAGGTGCCAAGAAGGCAGTAATTAAGATGTAACAACTACCTGACCTTAACTTTTAATTAAGGTGTAACTTGGAGTAATTAAGAGTAAAATCCAGACCATGTATTTTAGTGCCAGAGCCTTTATATTATTTATATCTCTGGGAACAATGAGGCCCACAGCCCTTTTTAAATGCCATATCAGACAAAGTTTAATCAGAGGTAATCTTTAGAAATGATGGAAAAGCCAGCCCAATTATCAGCACAGAGTATTGCCATGTGGAAAATCTCAATTTCACAAAGATGATTTCTTCTGGTCTGTCTGCAAACCAGGGTTAAAGTAAAGGAGGTTGGTAGTACAGAAATATTGCACAACAAAGTATAAACAAAGAAAAGATTACTTTCAAAAGTAAATTAAAAATATAAAAACTTATCACAAGTAATTTTATTCTGGGGCTGAGCCTGATTTCCACTGAGATCAGCAGCATTCTGAAATCTAAACTGACTTTACAGCAAAACACAACATTTTGAAATAACTACAATGTCAGTAAATATTTTCCCTAAGATGCCATACACAGTGCAATTTTCAAACACAACAATGAACTGGAACAGCTCTGCTAGAGAAAATCATTTATTTTAAAAATAAGTTGACTTTTCAAAACAAGTTGGGAAAACAACAGTCAGCACTAGGTTACATTTGCCAGCCCCATTCAATCCCAGCTGGAAGCACTAAGTTATACATTTACAGTTTCCAAAGTTAGTTTTCTTTGTAAAATAAAGTTTCATAGTGGAAGACAAGAACGTGGACATAATTCAGTAGCAATAAGTTAACGACCAAAGAGAAGCTAATTGCCTTTTAATGTTTTTTTTAATAAGTCTATTGCTTATGTCACCACAGGAGGATTTTCCCACTGGCAGCTGTTCCCATCTTTGCTGTAACTTTGCTACGGGAACAGTGACATCTAGTGGCAATCGAGCTTTTAATAAAGTATTTTCCAAACAGCTTTAAATATTCCACAAATTTCAGTCCAGACTCCAATGACATCCTGGCTGTGCTCAGTAACAAATCACTCACCTGTGCAGCAATCCCTATCCTGCCAGTATTGAGCATTCCAATGGCATACTTATAGCCTTGTCCAACTTGTCCCAGGATATTGCTCTCAGGAACCTAAAAAATAAAACCACCCAATTATTCCTGTTCTATTCTGCTTTGCAACCACTAAAAGGGTTCACAAGTTTTAGCAATTGTTCCTCATAAGTCAAGGCATAAAACATAAACCACAGTTTGATTCCTAGGATACCTGAGTAGAGCATTCCCAGATTCACATGGCTATAAACTGATGACTGAGAAAAAACTACATCAAAATTTAGGAAATCCAACCCCTCCCTAGACTTCTGTGGAAGGAAGATGCTAAAATATTCCCAACAATCAGTGTATCTAAGGGAAAAAAATAAGGAATTTAATTAAAATTCTTTCCTTATGTGTGGCCAGGTTCCAGCTGTACACAAGTTATGCTTCAAGAGCTGAACTTGCAATACCTTCACGTTGTCCAAGGTGACTGGGCAGGTGGAACATGCTCTGATCCCCAGCTTGTCCTCCTTCTTCCCCACATGAAGCCCCTCTGTGTTGCGATCCACTACGAAGCAGGTGATTCCTCTGTAGCCCTGGGGGAATTAAAAATAATCCAAACCTGGTTTTCATACCAATATCCCTCAAAATCTACTACCTACACCCAGACTGGGCACAAACCTGATACTAGCATATTCAGCTATGTAATTTTTCACTGGACATATTTTACTATAAAATACTTTTTAGCTTTCCATTTTGCCTTTTAACAACAGGAAGCTGTCAGCTAAGTCAGAAAGGCTGGAAAAATGTAAGACTGAGTCCTGTTACTCAGAACACCACCAGTGTTGTGCTCTTCATCTAAGCAACCATGATCCTGACATTTTTATTTTCCCTGGCTGGAGGAACTTATTAAATTGCTCATCAAGTTCTCAAGTTTTGTTGGGAAATATTTTTAAAGGTTTGCAGTCAGCTAGGAAAAGGTGCACAGAGTATTAACCTCTAACATCAGATTATCAGTATAAAATCCACAGTTTCATGTATCAGCAGCTGTCACTGAAATGCAAGAATTCTGTAGCAACTTACTAAGGATGGGTCTGTATTTGCCATGACAAAGAAAACTCCTGCATCTTCTGCCAAGCTAATCCACATCTTTGAGCCATTGATAATGTAGTAGTCTCCCTTCTTTTCAGCTCGAGTCTTCAAGGAAAAAGCATCACTGCCAGACCCAGCCTCTGACAGACAGAAACTCCCTAACTGCCAAGGGAAGGGAAAAAGCCAATTTAATTTCCACAAATATAAATAAATCCTATAAGGAAAATACTTATAAGCCAGTTCAAGTCTCTTAAATTCAAACATTTTAACCTATTGCATTAAAGTAACTGAGTTTCAGCTATGAAGATTAAGAATAGAAACACTGTATAATGACACATCTCTCAAAGTCAACTGCTTTACAGTTCTTTTCCACAGTAAATTAAATTTTAATGAAACTAATAAGTGCCTTTCCACTTTTACCTCTCAGCTACTGATGACAGGATGTATCTATATCACCACAGATCTCAGCTCTAACCAGTGTTTCAAAGTTCACACACATTTTCCAGAGCTGCAGACACACATTAGCCACTGAAAAAAAAAATCCCCACTAACATTACTAAACAATAATATAATTTCAATAGCTAAGTCAAGTAAGACTTTGACTCACTGTATCTTTGGACACCCTGGGCAGGTAAGTTCTCTTCTGTTCTTCTGTTCCATAGGTGGTAAACAACTTATTTGTTAGAGTGTTTTGGAGTTCACACACAAGAGCCACAGCTGGATCAACTTTGGCCAATTCTTCCACTGCCAATATGATTGAAAAAAATGAAGCTCCAGTTCCTCCATATTCTTCCCCAAGCTCAATACTCATCAGCTGAAATGGAAAAGGTGCAAATGTATAAATTTGTTGACGCTGGTAGCTGGAAAGGCTAAAATTGAATCAAGGAATAAATACCAGGATTTTGGCAATGTTAAGTCCTCATGGCTGCCCAGTAAGGCACAGAGGAATATTGGTTCTCTTCTCCATCAACACTTGGAGTCATGGCCTTTCCAGCATCCAATTAAAAAAAATTGAGGGAGGGAAGACAAGGAACTAAAAGATAAGGTGAAGTATGTGGTATGGGGAAGATGGAAAAAGAATTACAGTAAAAGATGGAGAGTGATAATGCTGTAAAGAAAGCTGTCATGTGATTGACAACTCCAAAATTTTTAATGATTCATCAGTTCATTGGAATTACATCCCTCAATCTTTTAATCTATAAATCTGAAGAAGGCACAGTTAGAGATACATAAAATGCTGTTACTTTCCAAATAAAAGGTTAGGTAAAGGTGTGCAGACCCCTTGTTCAAACAATCCCTGTACGATGGAATCTTCCATTTTCGCATTCTCATCCATTTTTTGCACGAATGGTGCAACTCGTTCCTGGGCAAATTTGGTCACTGCAATGAAGATAAGAGAGAAAACATGCAAATGTTCCATAAATAAATAAATTAACAGTCTCCTTGGGGATCAATACAACAGGAATGTGGCACTTCTGACAGGTTATGCCTGTCAGAAGAAAAAGTAGCCCAAGCAACATCAGGCATAAAACACAACTCCCCCAAAATATCTCAACATTTGACTAGAAATAAATAATGAAAATGAAATTTTAAGTAAAAATATCCCTTCTACTTGAAACATTTCTGAATTTTAACTGCAGAGATGATAGCTACCCATGTCTTTCAGCATGGCCTCCTCTTCAGTGAATGTTTGAAGTGGAGCACAGGCAAGTCCATCACTGGCTACATTTGGCTTGAGTTCTGATTTGGAGGATCTAAAAGCACAGGGAGAAACCCTCCAAGGAGCCAGGTGTGCTGGCATGTGTCTTCTCAGCTGCTGGCAACAAACACAGAACATGCAAACAGTTAGATCTGTATGCAGACAACCACATATAACTTAACCCAGTGCTTTTATTCAGTAAAGTATGAGGAAATATAACTTACATCTAATATTCAGCTTGAAAGCTTTTGAGAAAATATAACCTTCCCCTCCCCTGTGTCCTAAAAGAAAATATCCTTTAATTACTTTTCTTTTAATATGAAACATTTTTCTTTCTGGAAATTTACTAACACAAGGTTATTCTACAAAGTATTCACAAGAATTTTTAAGTCAATTTTAGTGTTTACAGCTAATAAACCCTGCTGGTAGTATTTATTTTGATAGATGATTTTGCAAGTCTACTGCAATATTCAGAGTAGTGAGTGTGTATTTCAATAGAATTAATACTTTCATTAACAAGAATGATAAGAGTAAATGAAAAATACACATGCAATGACTTGAGCTTTCTCCCTGCTTTTCTAGGGACCAGCAATTCTTGTTTCTAAAGCAATCTGACAGCCCCTCATGTGGATTATTGGCATTTTGCTGTGAAAGGGCCTAACTTTTAACTGCACTGTGGATTTCTGTATTCAGACTAAATTCTTATCCATCACTTAATGATTTTCAGAATGAGCACACATTTTGTAGACAAAGCCCTGGCATTTGAATGCTTCTGTACAGTTAATTTCCACACAGTTAAAATCCCACAGGCAGTATGCTGATAGTGTAACTAATAATTAATGTGTCTTATTTGGTTGATTTATTTTAAAAGCATGGGAAGGAACTAAAACAAAGTGATTCATGCTTATGTTCCCCATCTGTCCACAATATATAACAATGATTTCAAGAAGCACTGGCTCTCCAATCAAAAGAGCAGAGGCTGAGCATTTTACTGTGGGGAATAGTATTAAATGTAGCAGAAGTCACAAAAATGAACAGAACAGGGGCTTTTGGGAGGAAGCTACACTCAGTGATTATCAGGACATAGATAATGTGACAGCTTTGTCCCTCAGAGACCTAAAAACTTTTGTATTCAAAGACTCAATTACCTCACAGCTGACTTTAGAAAGGCAAGTTTGGTATGAAGGCCAATCTGCTTTCCAAACACAGAATAATTCCTTAGGAGTTTAAAGGAAGTTGGCATAAAGGATCTGGCTCAAAAAATAATGGGCCAGCAGTAGCTAAAACATATTCCTGAAAAGCAGCACAGTTTGTCTGTGTCCCAGAAATGACAGAACAATGGTTCTGTTCTGCTCCCCCAGCTCCCCAAAGCCACTCTGGGGCTGATCTCTGCTCCAGATTTCTGGCACTTCTGCCTTGTCAGTCCAAAGTGTGGAGACACAAATGTCCCACCAGGACAAGGGCTGACAGAAACCCCCAGGAGAGACACAGCTGGGCCATGGAGGATATAAAAACACATCTGCCAACACAGGTTTTTGGGTGACTGTGACCCCCAGAGTGAGGAACAGACTGGCTGTGCCCCAAGCAGGCGCCTGCTCAGCTCACAGAACACAGGGCAAGCCCACAATGCACACTGTGGCAGCAGCATTCCTCCAAAACCAGCAGAAATCTGGGGGTCAGGAAGTAAAAAATTCCTTTGATCCTTCTAATAATTCCTCCTCTTTCATGTTGGCTTTCAACACTTGTCATCTTCCTGGCTGAAGAACTGATGGAAAACACATCCATGAACTCTTGTGGAGACAAGGAGCAAAAGTCTGCTGTGATAAGGAAATTCTGATTTTGGCACAAACAGCTGTGCATAAAATAAAACCCAACAACAACAAACAGTCAGAGGTGGCAATAGAGAAAATAAATATTGCTGTGAAAATTCAGTGTTTATTCACATTCAATACCCCTGGTGACAAAACAACCACTGGTGAGCAGGGCTAACTTATGAATACATTTGGACGGTCAGCAGTAGCTGCAACACTTTCAAATGATGATGGAGTTACTGTGGGTCTTCACTAAATAAAGAAAACATTGTTTTAATAGAGATTAAACCCCATGTTCTGGGAGCAGTCAGGCAGGAATGGATTATTTGCAGAACATGCAGCTATGCTGGGGTCACCTGACACCCAGGTGTGCAAACATTCACCTGTGCAAGTCTGTCCTTGGCCAGGGCTGAGAAGGAAAAACCTGAGCATACACATGGACACTTGTATTTAACACTGGGCTGCTTCCTGAGCACTGACTGGGCTGCAAACCACACACAAACCTCCTGCTCCTTCCACCCCTTCATTCCCAAGTACAAAGAAAAGAGTGTTTTCCTCCATGGTGGCACAAACAAGGTTAATCACTGGGAAGGTGAATCACCTTCCACTACCCCTGAGTGCTCCAAGCCCTCTCCAAGCTGGTTCAGGCATTTATCAACCACACTTTGGTCAGTACTTGTTTGAGACACTTTGCTCCTTTGCAGGAGCAAAGGAATATTCCTAAAATTCCTAAAAAGGTCACCTTGAAGAGTTTTAACACCAATGGGATGCATCCAAGAGATGGGATTAATGCTGGCAACTCCCATACAAAGAGCAACAACTCACAGCTGCCCCAGAGGAATAACAGCCCTGTGTGGAAATTATATTTTAGTTCAACATTTAGATTTAAAAACTAAATAAACAATCAAGTCACTACATTATTGTGCACCTTTCTTTTCTTACAGGCTATGTAGTACCACTAATTTCAGGCAGTTATTTAAAGAGCACGTGCATTACTTAAATCCTTGGCTGCTGCTTCCCTGCCTTTTTTCCTGCTTTTCTTCTGTAGGTAGTGATTTATGCTGCTACAGGATTCAGACTGCCTCCCCTACTAAACACAGCCTTTTGAGAACTGGTTGCTGATAACATTGATTTTTCTGTTTATCTCAATTCTTACCTCCACCTCAGCTCTTTAAAAGATCAGTTGCCCTGGTTTCCTTGTTTGTTTTACTATCTAAACCAATATTTTAATGCTGGACCTGGCAGCATCATTAAGATATAAACAGAAAAACCCCCAAAGCAATGTTTTCCTCAGCTCACTTTGCTTGCCTTGGTGACTTCCACTCCTGTGTCTATCCCAGCTGGTTTCCACACAGCTCCTATTTCCCAGCAGAGAAGCTCCCCAGTGGGAATCTTGCAGGGTTGGTTTTCTTTATTTCAGTTTATTTCTAGAGGCACAACACCCCCAGGAGCTGCAGGAGAACGTCTCACCGTGCAGAGCCAAGGCGCACATGGCAAAACCCTGGGGTCTCTGCATGTCTTGGTCACAGCTCCAGTGCCTCAGGTGCGTTTAGCAAAACCAAGAATATTCCGAATTGGAAGGGACCCACAGCATCACCCAGTGCAGCTCCCGGCCCTGCACACACACCCCACAGTTCGCACCCTGGGCATCTCTGGAGCGGTGCCAAGGCTGCTGGAGCTCTCGGGGCCATTCCCGGCAGTGCCAGCACCCTCCGGGAGAGGTTTTGCTGCTCTATAACTAAAGGAGCCCCCAGAGCGCCTCCGCTGCCAGGCCGGTGCTGCCACAACCATTACACAAGACCTACAGAACTTTTCCTAGCGCCAAACCCAACCCCGCCGCCCCACACACAAACCCACAGGGCAGAAGGAGAGAAGGACGCTCCCCACCACCCTCACGCCTCGCAGAGCTGCCCCTGCACCCCGACATGTCCAGCCCCGGCCAGAGACCCGCACCCAGCAGCAGCGGCGGGCTGGGGAGGTGCTGCAGCCCAGCAGGACGCGGTGCCGCTTTCCGCGGTGCCGCTTTCCGCGGTGCCGCTTTCCGCGGTGCCGCTTTCCGCGGTGCCGCTTTCCGCGGTGCCGCTTTCCGCGGTGCCGCTTTCCGCGGTGCCGCTTTCCGCGGTGCCGCTTTCCGCGGTGCCGCTTTCCCTTGTCCCCTCATGGCTGTCCCACCCTGAGGCATCACCTTAGCGCAGCCCCTCAGCCAAGCTCCCGCCGCCGCCACCATTTTGGCGCCCACCCCGTGACGTCAGGGCCACCGCCCCCGTGACGTCAGAACCGACGCCCCCCCTCCGCTCCCGCCGGCGCGCGTGGGTCTCGCGAGACTGCGGTGGGCGGGGCCGGCTGGCCGGGCCGGCCGGGGGGAGGCACAACAAACATGGCGGCGGCGGGAGGCGGGAGCGGCGCGGGGCGGCGGCGGTGAGTGCTGCCTGTCCTCCCCTTCCCGCTTCTTTCCTGCCCTTCCCTCTCTTTCCCGGTCCCTTTTCCTCCCTCCTTCTCCTTCTAGGGCTTCCCTGTGCCGTGATGGAGCCGGGCCGGGGATAGCGCTTGGGGAGGGCCGCGCTGCCCCGCCGGGAGCGGGGCCGGGTCAGCGGCGCAGCCCCGAGGCTGCTGCCTTGGTGTGGGGCTGAGGGACACGGAAATGAGAGGGATCACAGAAATTACAGAATGGCAGGAATCACAGAGTTACTGAAATCGCAGGGTCACTGTAATCGCAGAATCAGTGGGTGAGGTTGGAAGGAATCGATCCGGGGCCACCTCCCTGCTCAGGCGGGGCCATCCCCGAGCACACGCACAGGTTCTGGGCTATCTACACTGAGGGAGACTCCGCACCCTCTCTGGGCAGTCTATTCCAGCGCTGTCACCTCACAGTAAAGAAGTTTTTCCTCGTTGAGATGGAACTTGCTGTACATCAGTCCCTGTCCCTGGCTCTGGTGCCACTGCTGGCTCCCGGAGCAGAACCTGGGCCCTGCTGGGACACCGGGGGCCAGCCAGGGCTGAGCGCCCTCCCAGCTGCGGCTCCTCTCCAGGCTGAGCAGCCTCAGCTCCCTCAGCCTTTCCCGAGCACCGAGATGCTCCAGTCCCTTCAGCATCTTTGCTGCGCTTCCCTGGATGCTCTCCAGAAGCTCCGTCTCTCTTGTCCCGAGGAGCCCGGAGCGGGACACGCGGGTTTCTGGGAGGTTTCCTGTGCCCGTGTCCCTCCCCAGTCTCGCTCGGGCTGGAGGAGGAGGAGCGGGAGCGAGCGGGGGCGTTCGGGGTTGGTCACAGGTCACGGTGGCCACCGACGCTGTGCTTCACTCCCCTCCCCACGGTCAAACTCCTTCAGGAGGAGCGGGAAGGGCTTGGATGGAGATTGGGATCCTTCCTGCTTTCATTTATTTGCTATGGAAAAGATGGAAGAGAGAACACTCCCCCTTTCTTCCCCGGGGTTCCTTAGAAGAAGGTGGGGTGCATACATATGCTCACAGTAAATTTATGTTCTTACTGCATAGGTGTCCTCGTGGCTACTTTATGCTCTTATAATTACTGCAGGATTAGTTCTGACTGTGTGTGTGAAACTGCTGGGTGTACTCTATGAACTGCTTTCTTTAGCAGCATTATTTAGGCAGAATATTTCATCCTGGCTGTTCTTAGACAGCAAACTTAGCTCACCTCAGTGCTGTGACCCTTGTTCAGTCCAGCAGTTGTGCCTGGGTAGAAGATGAGTAACCAGTGCTCTGCTCCTGGTGGTGCAGAGCTGGAGGAGGTGTGGTTGTGTCAGCAGAGCTCGGGTAACACCTGGTGTGATCAGCCCATCCCTGGTGTGTGAAACGCGAGCTGGGCTGCTCAGTTTCTGGTAATTAGAATTGCATTTTCTGCTTTGCAGGGGTGACACAGCAAGGATCAGATGTGTGTCATTCTCCCCTGAGAAGGAGAGCTGCTGGCTGTGTAGCTCTAAAAGATGCCACATAAAATGACAGAGGTGTTTGAGCACACAGATGGGAACTTTGGGTCATGTTCAAATTGTGGTGACTTCCCTACACTGGTGTAAAGAAAAGGATGAGTGTTCTCAGGATAAATCAATGAGGTAGAGAAAGGAAGTCTTATGCAGTTGATCCCTAACCTGATTATGGAATTTTATGTAATTTTCTTTCAAAATTAAATGTTTTTTAAAAGCAATCAGTGCAATCAAGTAAAGGTGAGAGAACTGGGGTTGTTCAGCCTGGAGTAGAGAAGGCTTTGAGGTGACCTAATTGTGGCCTTCCAGTACATGAAGGGACACAAAAGAAAGATGGAGAGAGACTATTTACAAGAGCCTGTGTTGGGATGTGAAGCAATATCCTGTTTCACCTTTCCCAGTCCCTCAGGTGTGCCAACCTCTCCCTTCCCCTCCCCCTTGCCCCCTTGCTAAGTGCTGTCCCTCAGTCTTAACATTCCAGCAAGGGCATCAGTCTGGTTGGTGATGTTCAAAAGATGCCCCTCAGCCCTGGGGTCATTGGCCAGTCTGGGTGTCATTGTCCCCTGAGACTGCCCCCCTCCCACCTGGTTGGTGGCACACCTACCCCTTGCCCTCCCCCTGTCCCCAAGCTTAAAAAGACTCAGGACCATGCAGTCAGGATTCTCTTGGAGCTGTTACAAGATTCAGAGATCTGTGACCCTGGAATA
Organism: Molothrus ater; assembly: GCF_012460135.2. Taxonomy (NCBI): domain Eukaryota; kingdom Metazoa; phylum Chordata; class Aves; order Passeriformes; family Icteridae; genus Molothrus; species Molothrus ater. The sequence continues at coordinate 31,823,255 of NC_050485.2, read as the reverse complement.
AAACTCTGGATTAAACCCTATGGCAGAATCCGTCTCCTTTTCCTCTTCACCTCACCTAAAGCCTTTCCACCAGAGGTAAACCTGAGTTCCTGCTTGCCTGGACTTGTTCCAAGTGCCAGCTGCAGCATCCAGCCAGCCACAGGTGTCTGTGAGGTGAAAACACCACAGCTGCTGCCTTTGGTCAAGCAGCAAGGGCTGGATGAGCCCAGGCAGGTTCCACCTGGCAATATTGGGATCATATTCCAATAAACCTGGAGTGACAGGACAAGGGGAAATGGCTTTAAACTGACACAGAGCAGAGTTAGATGGGTATGGAATTGGGAAGAATGGGTGTGGATACTGGGAGGAATTTCCTGTGAGGGTGGGCAGGCCCTGGCAGAGGTGCCCAGAGCAGCTGGGGCTGCCCCTGGATCCCTGGCAGTGCCCAAGGCCAGGCTGGACACTGGGGCTTGGAGCACCTGGGACAGTGGAGGTGTCCCTGCCATAGCAGGGGTGGCACTGGGTGGGATTTAAGGTCCCTCCCAACCCAAACCATCCTGTGATTCTCTGAAATAAGATTTAGTGCCTTACCCAAAGGCACACAGAGATCTCCTCTGATAACACAAACCTTTGATGTTGTTTTGAATGGTTTAATTTTAAATTGTTATTTCGTATTATAATTAATGGAAAGTTGGCCTGGTCAGGACTCTGTGTTACACTGTCCTGTTTTTCTCCTCATATCTTCAATATTAGAGAAATCTTTAATATTATAATTCATATCCTGATGTCTTTGTTTTATTGCAGGAGACACCAACAAATGGAACACAAATTAACTTAAGCCTACAGGAGGCTGGTGACACCTGGAAGAGGGTAGGTAGGTAGATACATAAAGATGTGTTCTGAACTAACTTAATGATGATAATTAATGCTGGGAATTGAGCACACTCAGGTAAGATGTGAAAGAACATCCTCATCTGGATGCCAAAAATGAACAAATAGCTGTAAGTAGCTTTGGATATAAGATATCCAAATATTAAGATATTTAAATGTGGTCTGGAACTCTGAACTTGAGTTCCTGTAGGTCACCTGGAGTACCTATTAAAAATGGGGAATATTCTTATTGAAATGGTAGCATTGTAAATTTTTTTTATTATAATCTGCAGAAATAATGTGACAGATTTGTTGTTCTCCTTCCAAATGTATCCCAAGCTCTCTCTTCCCAAATTCATTGTGAATTGGGACTTTATAGAGGTTTGTTATTTACACTCCCCAAAACAAGCATGACCACTGATTTCTGGGGAATATTTTAATAATTTCAGTGCAAAATAATGGACTGGATTAAGATTTTTACTCAGGATAGGAAAGGCAAATTTTGGGAGAACTGGGAAGCAGTGCTTTGTCTAAGGCTTCTTTCCAGCTTTGCTAATCACCAACATTCAGTTGTTTCCCAACATTGCAGCTCCCACAATTGACTGACCCAAATCTGGGGTTTTTTGGAGCGAGGTGTTTATTGGAAAACAGAAGTGAGTCAGAAGTGTCCTTCAGGTGACATCCAGGAAGCAGAGGATGCAGTCTTTGAAAAACTTTCACTGGAAGTGTGATCATTTTAATAAAATTTAGAGCAGCAGAGCATTAGATTCCTGTCTTTCAAGCACAAACATTTTTCAGGTTTCTTTCTTATAACTCATGGGAGTTGGGAAGAGTAATGGACTCACATTTCCTTTTTATTCCTTCTAGGAAAAGTGGAGAAGCTGTGTTCAGTGTTTTTTATCTGACGTGTTGAGGTACATTTTGGAGCATGTTTGCTACTTAGCAGGGAACTAAAATTCAGGTATGATCCATTCTTTTATTTTTAAAAATGCAGGTTGATTTTTATTACTATGTGGGTTTTTTTTGTTTTAAAAATTTATTTACTATGTTATTATTATGTCATTTACCTGTTGCTGAAAGCGATTTCCCCATAAATTATATTTGGTGATCTTTAATGAGTTAAAAATTCAAAAAGCAATATTCTTATGGTTGCAGATTTGCTCTTTGACTCAGTGTAGTGGGTCTAATGCTGGCCAAATGCCCATGCATGCACTAAAAGTTATTTATTTACTCATTTCCTGCTGTGAGATATGGATTAGGAGGGGGAGGGCAAACCAGGCTCAAAACTGTAAATAGTATAAAGAAAACTTTATTAGCAGAATTAAAGTAAAAAATTATAAAATCAGAACAAACCTTCAAAACACTTCTCCCCCCACACCCTCTTTTCTTTCCCACAGACAACATAAGGAGACAAACCCTGGAACTTTCAGTCAGTTTGCCACCTCTAAAATAATCTTTTTTCAGTCCACCTAGGGGAGTGGAGTCTCTCTTGCCATGCCATGGAGACTTCTCCACAAGAAGCAGTTCTCTTGTGGCTTCAGTGTCACAGCAAATCAGCAGCCAGGAAAGGAAAATCTGTTTGCAGTGTGAAAGTCCCTCCCATGAGTTACAGTTTTCCCAAAGCTGCTTTCATGGGCCATGTTAACTTATGGGGCACTATTTTATGGATGAGCTGTTCTAGCATAAAACCAAAAATTCTCTTCTTTTATCTCTGGGAGCAGAGATTTTTCTTCTTCTATCCCTAGGGCAAAGTTTCTCGTCTCTCTCTTCTTGTTGGATTACAGCTTTTCAGCACGAGTGTCCTTCTCTCAGAGGGTGCATCCTCCCATGCACTTCATGAGCTACAAGGAAAAAACAAAGTCTGATAGATCAAAAATGGATCTTTACCATAGCCTCACAAAAGAATTTTAGCCCAAGTCTAAGGCATCTCCTCAATACCCTCCCATCTAGAATTTGACTCCTTCTTTACTGCCCTCAGTGTCCATGTTGTTTTCTCTATGTGTCTTCACCCTTTTCCTTTTCCTGACTCAGGAGAGAATTGGTAGGTTCATGTGCAGGGACAGTCCTGGCAGCATGGCCTGGTGGTGGCCAGGAAAATCCCAGCCCAGCAGTGAGCCAGGCCTGGCCATGAGCCAGCCCAGCCAGGCCTGGCCATGAGTGTAACCATGATATTTTCTGAAAAATCCCTTTGCCAGGATTTTCCTCCTGAGAAGCTGAGAGGCCTCAGGAACAAAATGTAACCAATGGTTATCTGCTGCTGTAGAAAGCAACAGGTGCATCTGGGATTGGTCTCATGTGGTTGTTTTTAATTAATCGCCAATCACAGTCAGCTGGCTCAGACTCTCTGGTCAGTCACAAGATTTTATTATCATTTCTTTCTATTCCTTTAAGGCTTCTGATGAAATCCTTTCTTCTATTTTTTTTGGTATAGTTTTAGTGTATAATTTTCTTTTAATATAATATATATAATAAAATAATAAATCAGCCTTGTGAAACATGGAGTCAAGATTCTCATCTCTTCCCTCATCCTGGGACCCCTGTGAGCACCACCACAGATGAGAGCCCAGTCCAGCCAGGCCTGAGCCAGCTGTGTGAGCCCAGCCCAGCCAGGCCTGGCCTAACCCAGCCACATGAGCCCAGCCTGGCCCAACCAGTGACCTCTTCAGAGGCCATAAGCCAAGAGTCCTCATGCCCCAACCCATACTTAAATGCATTTTCATAGAGGCGTATTCAGCTCTGCTAAGTGGTTTAAACTGGTGTCACTCTTCCAAACTAGCCTGCTGATTGGTTAACTGTGGGATCTCAGCACATCGTTCCTGATGTCCAGAGATGCCAGGAGAACCCTTGGGGGTCTCGGAAACCCTGGAATGTTGCCAAGAGTGTTTGGTGGCTTGATTTTGATCCATCCACAGAAGTAACAGCAGTTTGAGGACATGAGAATCACTTTAGAGTGAAGGGTGTAAAAGGAACACATTTAGAGGGTGAAATATAGACTTTAAGGTTTTTGGTACAGGGGGGTTATGGAGACAAGATGGAGGGATCAGGGCATGTCTCGTCCTTCTTCTTTCTTCTTCTTGTCCTCCATCTCCTGTGGTGATGTTGGCACTTGGGGATTGGTTTATGGTGAAGGTGCACTTGCCAACATGGGTGAAAAGTATTGGAAAATAAAGGTAAATGTCACGTACGTAGATTTTAGTATAAAAAGACATGACCGCCCCGTGGGTGGTCAGAGAGTGCCTGTGACTGCTTGCAGATCAGACCTCTGTTGGGCAGACAGAAAATTTTGTAGATAAGAAACAATAAACAATCAGAAGACCGAAAAGCTGAAGAGTCCAGACTCGTCCTTTGAAACGCGTGCCACCCAAGAACCGCCCTACCCGTGTCGGGGCAGAGACAGACAGACAGCCGGACCCGACAGTTAACCAGATGTCAATCTTCAAATCTAGCCAGCTGATTGGCTCCTCAAACTAGGCAGTTGGCTAGTGTGGCTAGTTCAAACTCATTGGCTCTGCCAGGTCCTCACAGGGAACCACCCCCTCAGCTGGAAACCAGACTTTGTTTAACCACTCAAACTGTGTGATAAAAGTAACTCTTCACTTAAAATCCAACCCAAAACCTGAACCTGTTACTATGAATGCAGCCAAACTCAATGACACTTGTGTTCTGAAAACATTTTCCCTTCTAGGCACGAGAGGTTGTAAATGAAAGAGTCAATATGGGGGAAAAGAAGGCAGAACCATTGGATTTTGTGAAAGATTTTCAGGAGTATCTGACCCAGCAGACTCATCATGTCAATATGATTTCTGGATCGGTTACTGGTGACAAGGAAGTAGAGACTCTCCAGGGAGGTGAGCTGTACCATAATTTTTTTTTCCAGTACCATAAATTTGATGTTTTTTGAGAGTGACTTCAGTGTTCACAGTCCAGATAATACTGCTGTATGGAAGCATTGCTGGTTGTCATTTTATGTCACATAGGATGTGCATGTACCTTTGTTTTGATCAGAGCATGTTTTTATAATTCTCTATATTTAAAAATCAAGGGCTGAGAGAAGCAAAAGCTCTTTGGCATTTGCTCACAGTGTGACAGATGGTGTCCCACAGATTGCTCATTAAAATCTGTGTTGCATTGTTCACAGCTGGGACAGAAGGTGATCAGAATGGTCTGGATCATCCCTCTGTTGAAGTTTCACTGGATGAAAACTCAGGAATGTTGGTGGATGGCTTTGAAAGGACTTTTGATGGGAAGTTAAAGTGTCGATACTGTAACTATGCCAGCAAAGGAACAGCACGGCTCATCGAGCACATCAGGATTCACACAGGTATGGGATCTTCTCTCTGCCTGCCTGGGAGGCCTTGGGGATTTCCTCAGCATTGGGATTTCCATGTCAGCAGTTGGCAAATTCATCATGCTCATCAGTCACATGACAGGGATTTAAAAATTGAGCTGGCACTTGAGATAGGAAGAGTAAGATGATTTTGGATTTCTGCTCCTGAACACACATCAGATCCTTTAGGCAATTCTGACATTGCAGGCCTGGATCTGTAACTCCTAGATCAGTCTACCAAGGGAAAATCAGAATTCCTAAAGTGCTGCCTTACAAAAGTGTTGGCCTGTTATTCTTTTACTCACATCAACTTTTTAAAAATTCCTCAGAAAACTTTGTATCTATAAATTTCATTTGATAGAAGAACAAAGTTCTGCATGTGCAAAGAAGAGGATGGTCTCCCTGATCATCATCCTGTGTCCCATCTGGAAGAGCATTCTTAACAATAACTGGGTATTGGTGGGTTTTTATAGTCTATTTTTGTCAAGGTGTGCCATGTACCTATTTAAACTGTGCAAATCCCTGCTGGCATTTATTATTATAAGTAACTATATGGGAGTAAAGTTTAGCATGAAAGCTTCAATGTAAATTGAAGGCCCCTAAAAATATCTTCTAGTTTTTCTGTGCTGATGAAAAAAGTGACAAATGTATTCCTACACAGAGATTTATAGGGCCTTTTCTTCCTCTGTTGTTTAGAAAATATTCCTGTTCTGCACAACATTCTAGATGTGGAAGTACAAAGCATAGTAATAAGAATGAAGTTATTGGTAGAATATTCAAATGTAAGGACATACCATCAAGTTTGTGTCTGGTATCAGGAGTGAACAGAAAAGTTACAACTGTGGCTTGTTAAAGAGCATTTGCCACTGTTGGATGTATAAACCTGAAAAGCAAAACTCCCATAAAGGTTAAAATATCCTAAACTGTTCTGAAAGCTCCAACTTCATGGCAAATGAGAGAAAACAAGAAAATAGATGTTTGTGAATCTGTCAAGTGTATCACACCAATACAGATGACTTCAGGGTGTTAAGCAGAGCAGAAAAAAAAATGTGTGCTGCAAAGAATGAAAGTTTTTACAGGTTTGCAGCTGATGTGATTGTAGCTCTCTCAGGTACAGTTAGTCTCCTCAGATTCTCACTTTGCTGGGAGCCATTCCTTCCACACAGGAGCTCCCTGGGTGGATTTTGGGAAAGGTGGGGCCCCTTCACTGACCCTGCAGTGTTGGCTTGTTTCAACAGGGCATAATGGGGTAGGAAATGGCAACCAGCCAGAAATCAGAGAGTTCTGAGGTTCAGATTCTGAAGGACCTGGTAAATTCTTCTCTTGTGTCTTCCAGAACAAGAAAATAGTTATTTTGGTTTGGTTTTCCTGGTTTGGTTTGGTTTGTTTTTCCACTCAAGGGAAGAAGATCCAAGGCCTGAGTGTTGTTTGCCTTGGAAGGCTGGCAGAGGGCCAGGAGATGTTGCTTGTGCTGTGAGGGCTCAGATGAGTCAGCTCTAAAGTAGGGAAGTGGCAGCTGACTCACAGCCTCAGAGCAGTGTAAATAAACAGGTACAGCACCCTGGACATCTGCCAAAGGAATTGTGACCCAGGCATGATCATGCAACCATCATTATTATCATTATTAAGTGCAGCCTACCACAGGATTGGCTTCATGCTGAGTCTGAGAGCAGATAATGAGTTGTTCACCAGCTGGATTGTGCTACATGCGATGCAAAACTTTTATCTCTGTGCAACCAGTTTAGAATGAAATCAGATTGACAAACTCCCTGCATTCACACAGAATTTGCCAATCTTCTCATACCATTTTATCAAGTCTCCAGATCTTTGTCTATCCTTGTGTGTATGTGTATGAGTGCAGAGAGATGCTCATGGAGAAATCACGGTTTTACTTGGTGCAAAGAAGGTATTAGAGGTAGCACAAAAGTTGATTTCTTTCCTCTTGGAGAGCAAGTGATGTAGGGGGAATAAAAGAAATCTATTTGGTATCCCAGACTGTCATTCCTCAATGTGGAATGCTCATCAGTCACATGACAGGGATTTAGAAATTGAGCTGGCACTCAAGATAGGAGAGTAAGATGATCTTTTATTTCAGCACCTGAACACACATCAGATCCTTTAGGCAATTCTGACATTGCAGACCTGGATCTGTAACTCCTAGATCAGTCTACCAAGGGAAAATCAGAATTCCTAAAGTGCTGCCTTACAAAAGTGTTGGCTGGCCTGTTATTCTGTTACTCATGTTAACTTTTTAAAAAATCCTCAGAAAACTTTGTATCTATAAATTTCATTTGATAGAAGAACAAAGTTCTGCATGTGCAAAGGAGATGATGGTCTCCCTGATCATCATCCCATGTCCCATCTGGAAGAGCACACAGCTCTCCAGGGAATGCCTGGCTTTTGGTATCTGTTACAACTCTTTAGCCACAGGATCCTTTTTCAAAGCTCAGTCCTTGAGTGGCTGCCTGTGTGTGGGGGTTATTTAGGATGCTAATTCCAGGATGTTTAGGAGTAGGGATGTCTGGAAGGTCCCAGAAGGATACTCTCCTTCAGAGTTCTCATGAAGGTTTGTGTGTTAGCCTGATTAGCTAACACACAGGTTTGTGTGTTAGCCTGGTTCCACTCAGGATTTTTCTGTGTGCTGATGATCCCTGGGTGAGGCAGAGCTGTCCCAGCGCTCTCCACTCTCCCAGGATGCCCAGCTGAGCTCGAGGCTGGCGGTGACTGAAGCTGGACGAGCGGCTCCCAATGAGCCGCACACAAAGCCTGTTCTAGGCGCTCCCAGGTGCTGTGGGCTAACCTGTTCTGATTTTCCAGGGGAGAAGCCACACAGGTGCCACCTGTGTCCCTTTGCCTCGGCCTATGAGCGTCACCTGGAGGCCCACATGCGGTCCCACACCGGGGAGAAGCCCTACAAGTGCGAGCTGTGCTCCTTCCGCTGCAGCGACCGCAGCAACCTGTCCCACCACCGCCGGCGCAAGCACAAGATGGTGCCCATCAAGGGCACCAGGTCTTCTCTGAGCAGCAAGAAGATGTGGGGGGTTCTGCAGAAGAAGACCAGCAATTTGGGCTACAGCAGAAGAGCGTTAATTAATCTGAGTCCGCCTTCCATGGTGGTGCAGAAACCAGACTACCTTAACGATTTCACCCACGAGATCCCCAATATCCAGACTGAGGCGTACGAGAGCATGGCAAAAACCACTCCGAGTGGTGGCTTGCCCAGAGATCCACAGGACCTCATGGTGGATAATCCTTTAAACCAGCTCTCCACCTTAGCAGGACAGTTGTCCAGTTTGCCACCTGAAAACCAAAATCCAGCCTCTCCTGATGTCGTGTCCTGTCAAGAAGAAAAGCCTTTCATGATACAGCAGCCTGCTGCACCTGCAGTAGTTTCAGCTGTGTCAGCAAATATTCCTCAGAATTCCTCTCCAACCAGCCCAGACTCCCGGCCCACTCACAATCAGAGGAACTATAGTCCCGTGGCAGGGCCCAGCAGCGACCGCAGTGCCCACACCAGTACTCCCAGTATCAGCAACAGCCAGCCCAGCACTCCAGCTCCAACCCTGCCAGTGCAGGACCCTCAGCTCCTGCACCACTGCCCACACTGTGACATGTACTTTGCAGACAATATCCTTTACACCATCCACATGGGATGCCATGGATTTGAAAACCCTTTCCAGTGTAACATTTGTGGGTGTAAGTGTAAAAACAAGTATGACTTCGCTTGCCACTTTGCAAGAGGCCAACATAATCAACATTGACTGAGAACACGCTTTTGTTTAGTTTTTTAACATATTACAGTCTATTTTTCATACTTGCTGATGGAAAGCTTGCACATTCCCATAAGGAATCTTCACATTAATCAATTCGACAAAGGAGGCAAATTGATTTCCGTGTTCTTGTAAAACTTGCCAGGGAAATTTTGTATCAGATTCAGTTGCTGTTTTATATGTAGCTTTTCAAAAAAAGCCAAGAGTGCTGTAAGGGTTGGAATGCATTTACATGCTGTGGTTGCTAAATTTAAGTTGCTTGCATTTAATCCCAATAAACATTCTGCAAGTGGAAAAGCAGAGCGTGTGTCCTGAACCATAGGAGGTAATGCCCAGATTGTTTACTAGGCAAGACAAGACATATTATCCATAAAATATGAAAGGTCAATGCAATGACACATCATATAGAGACAGAACAAGGAGGAATGGTGGCTTCATGGTGACAGAGGGCAGGGATGGATGGGATATTGGGAAGGAATTGTCAGGGTGGGCAGGCCCTGGCACAGGTGCCCAGAGCAGCTGAGGCTGCCCCTGGATCCCTGGCAGTGCCCAAGGCCAGGTTGGACACTGGGGCTGGGAGCACCTGGGACAGTGGAAGGTGTCCCTACTTTAAGGTCCCTTCCAACCTCAACCATTCTTTGACTTTGGAGAAATCCTTAAAAACCTGGCTACTCAAACAAACAGAAGCAATTTTCACCTACAAAATCAGTTTGATGTAAACGTTGCTTTAATCTGATGAAGGTTAATAATAAGTTTTTGTTTAGTATAGTCTAAACTCTTCATGCTAGGACTTAAACACTAATTTAACTATTAGCACAAAAGTAGAAGATAACAGGTTATTGTGAATAAAACTATGGTAGAAAAAAGAAAGAGCTAAAAGCCTGTTATTCATGAGTTATTGAAAACAAAAAAGTAAGAAACCTTATTTTACCTACACTCTACAAAATTTTGCATGTCAAATTTTTTTTGAGGAGGCAATTTTTAGATAATGAAGAGCCTGTAGAACTAATGTATATTCTGTGAGATTTCTAATGCCTTAAACTGAGTTGTACAGATATTTAAAATTTGCACAATTAGACTTCTGTCCTGCTGATAGAAGTTCTGATAGAAACAAACTAGAAGTTTACAAATCAAACTCCTTTGTTCAGTTTTATGTTGGGCCAGGCTACAACTGAGAGGTTGCCTGTATTTTTGAGAGTTGTATAATCCAGTTTATTGTAAATTTCAGCTGACTTGGAGGCCTGGTTTGTCCCCTCTCCCAGGTTTGATGTCCTTTGGGTGTGCTGGGAATAAGGGGAAGCACCTCTGGCTTTTTCTGGGCTCCATGTAGGATGCAGAGGAAAACTGACTGACTACACTGATGTTGTTTTTAGGAATTGTGGATGGCAAATAATAACTCAAGTTGTTTATTTTGCTTCTTAGTGTACACTCATCTTTAGAAGCCCTCAGGCTAAAGGACAGGCACTTTAACCTAAACCTGAGTAAAACATCTAATTAAAATGAATAATAACTTTATGTGCTAGATAAGAATTTGAGACATTAAAGGAAGAACTGTTACTTTTCCCATATTTAGACATGCACTTTTACCTTGGTTTGTCCTACTTGAGACAAATTAAAGCTTCCCTTATATATTTCCCTTTTCCTATCAGCAAAGCATGTTTTGTTAAAAGCAGGGAGATTTTATTAATGTTCCACAAGTCAGAGGTTGGAATCTCAATAGGAAATGTTTGGCTTATTCAAATTTATATTTTTATGCTAAAACTTCCTGAAACTAATGGAAAAATGTACAGTGATCAGGGTGAGATCAATGCAGGAAAACCACCTGTGTAAGAATTTTAGCTGTAGAAGTAATTTTGACTTTAATTAAATAGAAATTTGGATACCAGACCTGTTTCTGTCTACCTGACTGACCTACTGTTGAATTTCTGTGCTTGAGGAACTGGGTTCTTTCTTGACTGTGCAGTCTTGAAGTAATGAGGTCAGAAATCTGCCACTGGAGTGGTTCCAGTGTAGTTAGGATGAACAATAACACTGTCACTCCTAAAAATTGTTTTGTTTTCAGGCCTGGTTCAGAATTTGTTTTGCTGGGTTTGTAAGACAGAATGTAATTTGCATTTTTCATGAGGACACTCTGTAATTCCAAAATATTTCATTGTTGCTTCATACTTTTTAGATTTGTTTTATAAGTAAAACTGCAAGTCTGTGTGTGTAAACATCCTGTATTTTAAGGATAAAAGCTGACTGAACTGGAATCCAGTTAGAACTTACTGCTCCTGGGCAGGTTTTGGAATCAAAATTTTTCCAGTTAAAGAGGGCAGAAATGGTGGCACTCTTTGGATCACATGTTGAACAATTCTACAATTTAAATTTGGCTGAAATGTAGTGTTAGGATAAGAGAAGACTGGAAGACTTTACAACTATTAATTTATGGAAGTGGTTCTTGCCTTTTTGGTAGATGATGCCCTCTCCTATTCCCAAGCTCTGGCATTCCCAAGGGAACTTGTGCATGCTGGAGCTCCAGGGAGCACCTTTCAGTACTGAGTGATCACAGCAGCCAAGTGCTCCTTGCCTTGTGGGTTTTTCCCTGCTGGTATCCTAGGGAGAGTCATTTCCCTGTGCACAGATGTGGTTTCTGACCTCTGGGGCTTCTGCTGGCTGTGTTCACATTGCTAGAGGCTTCTCTTTGTCTCCTCATTTGGTGATTTAGAGAAATGACTCCTGAGCCACAATGGCCTTGGGCAGAACTCAGGGTGGGTCACTGATGGAGGAGTTGGGAGCAGGAGGAAGCCTGCAGGACCCCATGGAAAAGGGGCCCTTGTTCAGGAGGGGATCCCATTGTGGGGAAAGGATGTTCTTAACAACAGAACTCAGTGTGAAAAAATCTGTCCCCAAGCCTTGCAAATCAGTGTTTGGAAGGATTTTCCTGCTGCTGCCTGGACACCACGGGTTCTGCTCTGGAGTGACTGAGGGAAAGATTAGTTGGGACATCTCTGAATGGTTGAGGAATGAAAAAACTCTTTTCTCTGTTTCCTTGGGCAAACTCCTCGTGGCAGGGGCGTTCCTGGGCAGCAGCAGCAGCAGCAGGTGTTGGTGCTCATCCCTTGGTTCTGCCCCCAGAGCCCTGGGGTGGATCCCTGTGTCCTTCCCAGGACTGGGATGTTCTGGTTCCAGGATCACACTGTGTGTTCAGTTGTGCCAAACACTGCCCGGGCATCATTGTCCTCTCCTGTCAACTGAGCAGCTTTGGAAGGTGTGTTTTCCTATTTTTCATAATTTATACATACTATTGACTAGAATTTAAAGACCAGAGCTGGTACTGGCAAATTCTTTCCAAGGGTGATCCCTTGCACAAGCAGGACTTACCCAGAGCCAGTGAGGGAGACTTGTCCAGGATTCTGATTGAGTCCTTTGTTAAGAGAACTTTTCATTTTGAGTCCTCCATGTGCACTCACACTGCACTCACTCGTTTTGTTGTTTTTTTTAAAAACCCAAATCCTCACATTATAAGGTAATGGGTGATTAACATTTTAACTGTTATTAATGGAAGTTTGGAAAGGAGATGGAACTTTTCCATAGTTCTGTAGCTGCAAAACATGAACCTTGTGGGGGTTTTGTTTTTATTGTCACTGATTATTTTATAGCTTTGTGGACATTTCTAACGTGCACTATTTATAGCACTCTTAATACTCACTGTTTTGAGACTGAATATTCCAATGAACATTTGAATATTTCAACATTTTCATTATCTCAGTTAATATTCAACTGTGAAGGAGGCAATAGGAAAAATATTTTGTTTTTTTCACAGACACATGTTTAGATGAAGAGGATTTAGACATAAAATGTTGATTGGCTTTTTAATATAAAAGTCAGTGCTGGGACACTTCCCAGCAGTATTTTCCAGACAAATAATCTGTTAATGTTTGTTTTGTTCCAGAATGTTTTGGGGGTTTGCTTTTTGTTTCTTTCTGACAAAGGGAATGTAATTTAGAAGTCTTCACTGGCAAGTTTTCTACTAATTTTAAGCTTCTTTGAAAATCTACAGCAAATGATGTTCTGCTGCAGGAAATCTCTCTCCTGCTAAAGCATTTTTCATTGAGCAATCTTTGTGTATGTGCTTCTAAGTACCTACTTTGTTAATAATATGTATTTCAGTGTAAAGAGCAGATTTTATGCAAAAATGAAAGCTGTTAGAGCTGTAAAATAAATTCTAATGTTAGTGAACGTTTCTGAGATGACAAGGTTAATTCTGAAATAACTCTATCTCGTGTAGTTCATGCTGTGAAGCTTTGCTTTTGTAAGATATGAATAAAATAACACTTTCTAATTAGGTCCCATGTCAATTCTTAATTGCATATCCTTCCACGGGTGGAGCTGGTGATTTCCCAGGTGCTCCTCCTGGGTTAAGTCTTTCTGATTCTGTGAAATTTGAATCTCAGGATGGTTTGCTCTTGGCTTGATCTCCACAGCCAAGAACAGCTTGGTTAGATTTGATTAAAGTGTTTCTCTTCCATATCATGAGGAGAGGAGGCACAGGGGCTCCAGAGAAGGGAGCTGCACCTCAAATCTCTGAGCAGCAGTGCTCAGAGTACTGCATTTGAAACACTTGGGACTCCTAAACACCCAACATTCTCTGTGTCATTATTTTAAAACATATTTATTTACTACCTTGGTTGCCTCCTGTTGGAATGAAGAAATAACACTTGTAGCAGGGTCAGAATATTGGGTTTTCAAAGTCTTTCCTTGCCTCAAGTCTTCCAAAAATTCTGCTTTCAGTTTGTTGAGTTCTTCTGCCAGCCTCTTCATCTCACTTGGGAGAACGTTTTTACCTAAAACAAAATTGAAGCTGAACTTTTAACTTCATGCTTACAGAAAAAAATCACAGACCCACAGAATATCCTGAGTTGATGATCCCCCACAGGACCATCAATCCAGCTCCTGTCCCTGCACAGACACCCCAACAACCCCACCCTGGCAGTGCTGTCCATGCTCCTGGAGCTCTGGCAGCCTCAGGGCTGTGCCCATTCCCTGGGGAGCCTGGGCAGTGCCAGCACCCTCTGGGGAAGAACCTTTCCCTAAATCCAACCTAAACCCCCCTGACAACACTCTAGGGAGAAGCCTGAACACAGGCACAGAGCTGAGCTTTTCAGCTGAGGACACTGAGCTGCTCCTCATATAAATCTGCCCCTGTCCTTATTGCCACGTGTCCCAAAGCAGTATTAAAATCCTCTAAAATGCTGCTCTGTACTAAATGGCTTTATTAAAGCTGTAATTAATACAGTTAATAAACATGATACTGGTTTTTAAACCTACACACTTCTACAAACTACCCTGACCAGAGCTGTGAAGGTGTTGCCACAGGCACAGCTGCTGGGATAGGATCCTGGACAGTTTATCCCAAGGGAATTGCAGGGGCTGTTTCCCAATGCCAGTTGGAGCTGGGATGGGTGGGAAGGGCAGATGGGGTGGGTACCTTTGGCATCCTGCATGGCCTCAGAGATGGCTCTCCTGCATGCCTGGTCAGCCTGATGGACAGCACTGGCTGCACAGATGGCTCGAGCTGCCTCCTGGCCAGGGCCACCAGCAAGGAAGAAAACAAACAAACACTTTGAATTTACTTGGCCTTTGAAGTGCTATTTGAGAACAAAACATTAGCAGCACCTCAGGCTGGCACCACTGTCCCAGGCTGCTCCAAGCCCCAGTGTCCAACCTGGCTTAAATTAGTGTTGAAGTCCTAGCATGAAGAGTTTAGACTATACTAAACAAAAACTTATTATTAACCTTCATCAGATTAAAGCAACGTTTACATCAAAATTTGAATTTGTACATGAAAATTGCTTCTGTTTGTTTGAGTAGCCAGGTTTTTAAGGATTTCTCCAAAGTCACAGAATGGTTGGGGTTGGAAGGGACCTTAAAGGAGGGACACCTTCCACTGTCCCAGGTGCTCCCAGCCCCAGTGTCCAGCCTGGCCTTGGGCACTGCCAGGGATCCAGGGGCAGCCACAGCTGCTCTGGGCACCCTTGCCAGGGCCTGCCCACCCTCACAGGGAGCAATTCCAAAGCTGTGCCCTGAAGCCCAGCAGAGCTACCTTCTGCTCTGTGTCCTCCTCATTTGGCCTCTCTGGATTTTCCAAAGCAGTGGCCAGCAAGTTCATGATCTGCTCACTAAGAAAACAAACAGAGTAAACCATGACAATCACACAGATACACTTCTTTTCTTTTCTAATGATGCCACAGAGAAAAAAAAAAGAAAAGCAAGATTTCAGTTAAATTTTTAAGGCAATCAGTGAAATAATCCTAAATGAAAACAATTACAACTCAAATTATTTCCAGCCTCATCATTTCAGACAACTTGCACAGATTTTCAGTAACAGGGTAGGAATGCTGTGGGTTTTGAGGTTAACTCTGCAGAGGATGGTGGCTGTGAGCTCCCAACAAGCCTGGATTCTGTGTAACTGCCAAAAATCACCACTGGGAATACTTTTTACACATTGTGTAGATACAAAAAGAAGCTTCTACCACTGAAGATAGCACTTAGGGAAAACTCTGGGATCAATCAGTAACATACTCATCCTCTGAGATGCCATCAGAACTGCTCAGAATGAGGCTGTGCTGCTCCCAGGTGTTTTTCCTGGGATCTGGCACCTCTATTTTCCTTGCCATTAATTGTATGGTCTGCTCAGACACAGGATCACTCCTGTGGCGGTTCCTCTGCAGGCAGCATTCAACTGGGCACTCCAAAAACAACTGGCAGAAGCCCAAGGAATCTAAAAAGAACAGAACCAGACAATTTTGTCTTTAAACAGTTCAAGTAACAATTTCTGAGAGCAGCATGCAGGAGAAAGGCTCTACAAGAATGAGGGGCTTCTGCTCTGCTTCTGAGCCTGACATGAACACAAATCTGGACAGGGAACAGAATTTTACCTCAAGGCTGCTCAAGAAATGTCTGAGACAGAACCATGGAATGGTAAAGTCATTTCATTCCATCCCTGCCATGGGCAGGGACACCTTCCACTGTCCCAGGTGCTCCAAACCCTGTCCAGCCTGGCCTTGGACACTGCCAGGGATCCAGGGGCAGCCACAGCTGCTCTGGGCACCCTGTGCCAGGGCCTGCCCACCCTCCCAGGGAACAATTCCTTCCCAATATCCCATCCATCCCTGCCCTCTGTCACTGGGAAGCCATTTCCCCTGCTCTGTCATTCCATGCCCTTGTCCCAAGTCCCTCTCCAGCACTCTTGGAGCCTCCTTATGTACTGGAAGGTGCTTTAAGGATGCTCTAGGAAGAGTTTTACACGATCTACCAATTTATAATAAGGCAGTAACAAAGTAACATTGATTGCTACTCTGTTACAGGTACCCAGCGATCAGAATAACCCACGCTCCAGGAGAGCACGTGAAAGAAGGTGCTGAATTTCCCACAATCATCCTCATGCCGAAGATCAGCGAATAAATAATTACATTTGCGGGCCAGCTGGTACACCTCGTAGCGCATGCTCTGGTAATAGAAGTTGTCATCCAGCAGGAGGACGAGCGGCCGGGAGGCGGCTCTGGGGGCGGGCAGCAGCCCCTCCCGGCGGCAGCAGCGCAGGAAGCGCGGCCAGCCCGGCTGCACAGGGCCGGGCAGCGGCGCCCCGGTGAGCAGCGCCCGCAGGAGCCCCTCCAGGCACTGCAGCAGGTCGCGGCGGCTCTGCTTCCAGCCGGGCAGCTGTGGGGAGAGCAAGGCGGGAGATCACGGCCTCCATCACCGCCGCTGAGTGCTCCCGGCCCCGCGCCCGCCGTGAGGGGACGCGGCTCGGCCAGGCCGCGTCCCGTTGCCTGGCAACCGCGGTCGCACGCGATGACGTAACACCAGCGCGCCGCACTGACCGATGGGGACGGGCTGGTGCGGAAGGCCTCGGGCGGGATGAGCTCGTCGTAGGCGAGCAGCGCGCAGGCCCAGCCCGGCCGCTGCGGCAGGCGGCGGCTCAGGGCGCGGCCCAGGGTGGACTTGCCGGCCGCGGGCAGCCCGCACAGCAGGCACAGCCCCACCCGGGCGCCGCCGCCGCCGCTTCCCCGGTGCTGCTGCTGCTGCTCCGCCGCCAGCGCTGCCGCTCCCGCCGCTTCCGCTGGCGCTGTGCGCATGCGCCGGGCCAGCGCCGCGTGGCGTCCCCTGGCGGGCTCGATGTAAACGACAGAGCCAGGAACGGCCCCTTCAACGCGGCTCTGGTTGAATCCGGTTCTGGAGTTACACATTTTTTACCCAATTCTGGTTTTACCCATTTTTTACCCAGTTCTGGTTTTACCCATTTTTTTTACCCGGTTCTGCTTTTACCCATTTTTTTTGCCCAGTTCTGATTTGACATTTTTTAGCCAATTTTGGTTTTACCCATTTTTTACCCAGTTCTGATTTTACCCATTTTTTACTCGGTTCTGCTTTTACCCATTTTTTACCCAGTTCTGCTTTTACCCATTTTTTACCTCGTTCTGGTTTTTGCACATTTTTTACCCAATTCTGGTTTTACCCATTTTTACCCGGTTCTGGTGTTTACCCAATTTTTTTTACCCAGTTCTGGTTTTTACCCATCTTTTACCCAATTCTGCTTTTACCCATTTTTACCGGGTTCTGGTTTAACCCATTTTTTACCCTTTTGTGGTTTTACCCATTTTTTACCCAGTTCTGGTCTTACCCATTTTTTACCTAGTTCTGCTTTTACCCATTTTCTACCTGCTTCTGGTTTTTATCCATTTTTTACCCAGTTCTGGTATCACAATAAGCACTAGAATTCTCTTTAGTCCCCCCTGAGCCTTACAGGCTGAGCCATCCCCCCCATGCCCCACGTGCCTTCTGTGGTGATCACAAAACAAAGATACAACCACGTGTGCTGCCCCTGAGGATTTATTTAAAATTGTAATGTAATAAATAAAAGCAATGCCATATTATACTCGAGGTCTAAATGACAGGAATATTTAATGAGAACAGTTTGAGATCCTGAGGGATCAAGGAAGAGGAAACTTTTTTGGAAGACACAGATTTTTTGCCAGCAATCTCTTTTGGGTTCTTTTGTCCAGCTCTTCAGTGATGTGGCCATCTGAGGGGTTGGAAATACTTTCTCAGGGAGGCAATGCTGCAATTTATTCCCTCTTTTTCCCAGTCTGCGCTCTGAAATTTGCATGAGCACAGCCAGGGTGTGCTGCAGTCCCCAAGGAAGGTGGATGCACACTCACAGCTCTGTTCTGGGCTAAATCTAAATCTAAAAATCTCTCTGTGCTGCAGCTGGTGGAGACTTTCCCTGGATTTCCTGCATCCCTCTCCTACAGAGACATTTGATGGAGCCTATTTGGAAATCTATATCCCTCCATAGATCCTCTTTGAAATCACTGCTGGTTTCTAACTGTGTCATGACAAAAGTTAATCTGTTGCTTTTGTGGTGGAAGCAATTTCTAGGAAAAAAGGCCAAGCTGCCACACCCAGTAAACCCTGAACCACTGTGGAGCTGTAGAGGTATTCCCAATATCCCACATTTTCTGTAACAGAGATGGATGGGTTCTTTCAGACCCAGGACATGACCTACAGAGTTCCTGGTGTCCCCAGGTGAGGTTACTTTTATAAATTACCTGAAATGGAAGCTGACCTGGCTGGTGAGGTGTGAGAGGTGGGCTCTGGGTGATGGCACTCCAGGACTGCAGCCACAATTCCAATTGGACTGCTACCACCAGGGTGTCAGGTTCTGTTCTGACTCTGTCAGTGCTGTTTTAGTTTACTGCATTGTTTATTTTATCTTTGTATTTTCTTCCCTAGCAAAAAACTGTTATTCCTGCTGCCATATTTTTGCCTGAGAGCCCCTTAATTTAAAATTTATAACAATTTGGAGGGAGGGGGTTTACATTCTCCATTTCAAGGGGAGGCTCCTGCCTTCCTTAGACACCTGGCTTTCCCAACCAAGACACAGGTGGGACTGTCCCCAAACCTGGCTCTGCAGACCCTGAGTTCCTGGCAGTGTCCTGAGGACAGGAGAGAGCCCAGGAGGTAAAGTGCAGCTGTCCCATCTTTGACTGATGTCTGTGAACAGCAGAATTCATTTCTCTGTGGCCTGAGAGGGAGGCAGCAGTGCCAGAGTCCTGTTCTCTGGCACTCCCCCAGGTTCACTCCTGTGCATGTTGAACTTCAGGGTCTGGTTTGTAAAAGGTGAGGTAGAGGAGGCACAAACACAGCCAGCAGCAAGGAGCAAAACTCTGGGGTGTCACCAATCTGTCCTCAGAGCCCCTGGGCACCCAGGGGCCAGGAGGGACCTGCTTCCCAAAGGCATTTTGGCTGCACAAGGAGAGCACTGGAGCACTGAAATCCTTTCATTTGTATTTCAGGCCAGTTTTCTGTCAGAATTGGTTGAGGGCTCCCAAGAAACATCTCAGACAACTGGTCTAGGTGGGACTGGGGGTCGTCGAGGTCCTGAGGAAGCTGCAGGAGGCTGGGTTTGGACTGCCTGCCTGAAGTGTGGGAAACACATTGGGTTTAGTATTTCATGACTTGAGACACCTGACATTTCCAAACTGGTTCTTTACCATTTTTAAGCAGTTTCTATAATTTCCACCCAATGCTCTCTGCCCCTTCCTCTCCCTTGCAGCATTTACCTGTGTTTATGCCAACATTTTTCCTTCAAGCCTTTAATCAACCTATGCTTGATGCTGCATGACAAATCTATTAATTAAATCGAATTAATATATTAATTAATTTAATTAATTTGAATTTAATTTATTAATTAAATCTAATCTAATCTTAAATCCATTTCATAATTCTACATGAAAAAATCCCCCTAAGCAGGACACAGGACATCAATAACTTCACTTACAGCACCAAAAACTTAGGGAAGATGAAGTGAAGAAGGTTTTAAACACTACAAACCTTGTACCAGGAAAATGCAATATGGTAAAAATATTGTGACTTGATGCAGCAGGCTGGAAAAAAACATTGCAGAAAATCAGTTTAGCAGAAAACACAAAGTGTAGGTAATTCTTCAGTATTGAGCTAATGTCATTTTAGAACTGGCTCTCATTTGCTGGGGCTTTCTTCATATTCTCTTGCAACATTTTGTTTTGATAATTTTTATTCAGTTTTATAAGAACTAGACCCACAGCCTGGCTAAGCAGCAACCCCAGTGTTTGACCTAAGAAATAACAGAGGTGGTTTCAAGGTATCAGAAAGTCACAAAATCATGATCAGCTGTGTTGGAGAAAAGGTACTGTGCAGTCTGGATTACCCAACATGAAATAATCCAAGTCTCCATCAATTTTACCTGATTATTTCCTGTTTCATGACTTGCTCTGTTGCCTTGCTTTGGTTCCTGCCCATTGCTATCCCTGAAACAGAAACCACATCATCAGGAATCCTTCAGGGATGCAGCATTTTCCAAGGACACAGCTACAGCTCAGAGCTCTGGGTTCTGCTTTGAGTCCATCCGGTTCTGGACTTGACAGGCAATTTCAATATGCTCTGCTCCTGCATCCATACAATTCAATTATCAACAAAAATTAGGAAAGTGCCATGGATTTGGGAAAAAATGCTTGAGAACAGACAAGTGGAGTGTCTGGATTGCACTTCCAAGGAGCAGGGGATGGGCTGGTAAATTCCCCACTGCTGCTATTAGCAGGGCAGGCTTGTCCTTTAGGAGGTGTGGAATAGTTTGTGTAGGTGAAGCCTTGCTGCACTGACCTGGGGCACACTCTCATGCTGGATTACCACCTGTGAGAAGGGAAATACCTGTGCTGTCCTCTGCTTTTCCTGCAAAGTTTTCTCCTTATTGCATCACGTTTAAATACTGCTACTGCAATGAGGATGGCTACAGGCAGCACCAGGAGGAAGAAAATCAGCAGCCCATCCCGAAGTGATGTATCTAGGGGAAAAGAATTGAAATGATAGAATTTTAAATCTTTTAAAAGCTATAAAAACCTTTTTTTTTGTTTTAAACAGTACAATCTTCAAATTGTTGCAGAATAGAATTAACAACTTCACTGAAATTTATAACATGTTGCAATCAGAAAAGTAGGATTTGGCTTTGTGGTATTACAAGTTCTTTCTGCCTTACCCACTCTATGTATATGCAACGTTTTTCCTTTTCCATAAAATGTTTCCAATAATTCTGAAGCAGACAAATTTGTTTTGTATTTGCTTACCACAAGTGCTCTGCATGTTTGCTTTGCCTTCCTAAACTTTTAATACATACAAAACAATTTTTCCCTTTCCCAAAGTACAAATTTAGTAAAATTCAACAAAGTTCTGCAGAAAGTAACACAGATTTTCCTCAGAAAACTATGGATTATGAACTTTGCTTTTAGACAAAGAGATGGAAGGCATTTTGTGTGTAAAGGCCAGCAAAAGCTACTTCATTATCAAATAATAATGTTTGTTCTTCAAGTCAGTCCATGATTTGGATCTCGTGCAATAGAAAAAACATTAGTATGCTATTAGTAGATTTTTTATGCTATTAGTAGATTATTTCTTTGTCATTAGTAGATTATTTTTATGTTATTAGTAGATTATTTTCTCAGCCCCTGGGGCAGAATGAGGGCCAGTTTCAGTGTCCTACCTCTGTGAGCTGGGCCACTGTCAACGCTGCCGCCGTAGCCAGACTGGTTACAGAAAGGAGGGGCCCATCCCGGATTGCAGTGGCAGTTCCCGTTGTTGTTACACACCTACAGCTCAAACAAGAGGGACTCGTGAGTCAGGCAGGGACAGCCCCCAGAGCTGTCACACCCCTACAGCCCAAACACAGGGATTAGTCAAACAACACCTCATTAGTCAAACAACACCTCCCTGAGAGCGTCCACTCAAAACTTTGGCATGGATTTGGAGTTCCATGCATGGAATTGCATGTGGAAATAAAAAATACTGCATAGTATTGCATGGAAATACATGAAATATTAACTGGGAATAAGCTCTGCCCCTCCATAACAGCCCAAACCACTGAGGGATTCTGATACCCCGTGGTAATTCTCTCGAAGTTAATATTTGTGTTATCTGCCTGCAACTAATCACAGTCCAGAAACCTCAGTTTTACAACCTCTGGACTCCATTTTGATTTTTCACAGAGACATATACAAATCAGGAATTACCAGACTGTCATCCTCAAAGGAATGTTTTCCTTTTGCAATTCACCAGCTCAGTAATATAAAAAAAAAATCCCTTGGGAAATTCAGACAAAATGCCTCTCAATGTTAGTCCTAAGGGGTTTGCAGCGTTCTGGCAAATTACAGGTAAAAAAAAGTGGATTTAACTTTTAATAAAGATCAGGAAAAAGCAAAGCCACCTGATTGGTTATTGCTTAAAAGCAGGGAATTTGCACAGTCTAGAAACAGGACACAAAGCACCATCTACTCACCCCATTATTATTACACTTCTGCTTTACATCACAGCTGTAGCCCAGAAATCTTGCATCAAGACATTCACAACCTAAACAGGCCTGCAACAAATAATTAGTGTCTTGCAAACACAAAACTTTAAAAACCCCATCCTTTTATAAATATACTGTCTGCAGCTTTCACTTACATGTTAAGAAAAAGGACTGATACAACATTCGGTATTTCAGAATTCTATAACTTTATTTGTCTCAGGTTTGCTTAACTCTGTGAATGCAGTAATGGAGTATTTGATAGAGTAATTTGAATGACTGATAATGTAGCACCCCAGTTTTTTTAAGAGCTAATTAATTGTTTGCATGTATTAATCCCAAAAGATTTTTATTGTGTTATGGCATATGAACAAGAGAGCCAGGGAACGTTTTTGGAAGTTCAGAACCTTCCACCTGGAATATATTCTGTCAGGCTGCCATGGTTCCTCTTACCTTGTTCTCTCCACAGGCTGTGCCATCATGAACTTGGGCAGGATCAGGGATATCTGATCCTAGGTCAAAGTCAGAGGACCAGCACAAAACCCCGGACGCGTTATTGACAACGCTCCAGGCTGGGAGGTTCTGGAGACTGACAGAGGTGCACTGCAGCTTCCCACACAGACTGTGCCTGTTTGGAATGAAGGATACTCTGAGACAAGGTGGACAGGTAAAAATCAGGATCAGGGTAATCCATTCCAACTTTTTAGCTTGTATTAAAATCAGGATCAGTGCAAATCCATTCCAACTTTTTAGTTTGCATTAAAATCAGGATCAGCGCAAATCCATTCCAACTTTTTAGCTTGTATTAAAATCAGGATCAGCGCAAATCCATTCCAACTTTTTAGTTTGCATTAAAATCAGGATCAGGGTAATCCATTCCAACTTTTTAGCTTCTATTAAAATCAGGATCGGTGCAAATCCATTCCAACTTTTTAGCTTGCATTTAAAAAAATATTCTTTTAAATCTCTCACTTTAAGGCTTTGTAACAAATATATTTTTTTTACATGAGGATTTTAAGGTTAGCTTTTATTTTTATTAACTTACTGGACAGGGCATTTCTTGTATACTCCACCTTTCATCCCACAGTTTCCAAACCTATCTCCTTTAATATTTGCTTTTTCAAAGCATATATCAGGTGCTTTCCGTGCCCCTGTACAAAAAAATTAGTGAATCTCAGTAAGGTGTCTGAAAAATACCAGAAAGAAAAATTGGAAATGTCTATCAGGAACCTACAAATGGGTTTACAGCAAATGCCAACCCTACCTTTGCCATAGATAGATTCACACTGTGAATCAAAGCTCTGGCACACTCCATAGTAGCAATAAGCCTTGCTGTTGCTGCATGGGTGACCATTCATTATGTAAACATCATCTGGGCAGTAAGCAGTGCTTCCATTGCAGTACTCAGGGAGATCACAGACATCTTGTTTTGCTCTGCACTCTGCTCCTGCCCCTTTAAACTAAGACCAGAGAGGGAGAACACTTTCAGTATTGCAACAGAGGAAGTTCTAGAGTGAAACAAAAACAACTGGGAACATTTATAAGCAAAATTCTCTTCTTACATGCTCTCTTACTGGTGAATGTAATTTGAAAATATGTCAAGATAACTAGGAGAACTCTTTTCAAACATAAAAAAAATCCCAGTGAACAGTGACAATTTAGTTTAATAAAGCATTGCCCACCTTGCAGTTTTTGCAGCACAGTCCTTGAGCACACTGTGAGCCAGGAGTGAGTTTGCAGGTGGCAGCATCACAGCAGGGGTTGGAGCATTCCTGAGAACATTGAAAGGGAATAGTGTTTTATTTATACACCCAGGAAAGCATTCACCAGTCCATGTGGATGGACAAGCCAAAGTTTAAATAACTGTGTCAGATTCTCACATTCTCCTGCTGTAAAAAGAACCAGCAGACACTGCTGCTGTGTTTTATCTGTACAAGTCAGCAGAAAAACACCTGTTTGGATGGGTTGGGGCACAGGGATGCCAATGGAACCAGGGCTTGCTGGCAGCCTTTTGGTTTATTGCTGCCTTTTTTGAGACACTTTTACCCTGTGAAGAATGAGCCAATACCTCCCATTCTTGGAGGGACATTTTGACAATGCAAATGTGACTATAAAAAGTCATTTTGTGCAGGCAAAGTTGAAGGGTTGCAGTTAACAAAGATGTACATGTTCTGTAGATAAACAGTCTCTGTCCTGGAACAGAAATATCCATAATGCTAAAACCAGCACAAAACCCAGTGGTGTCCCACACCCAAGAATTTCACTTCTTTCTCAGCAGTGCCTGAATATTCTGTGGAGTCCAACAGCCCTTAACTGAGTCCACATCAAAATTAAAGCATGATTTTAAACTTTTACTAATATTTATTTTTATATTGCTTGCAAAAATGCAAAATTACAAAGAAAACTCCTCAGATAATAATGCAATTAGGCCAGTATTATATAGAACAATATGATGTAATAAATATACGATATATAATATAATATAATATAATATAATATAATATAATATAATATAATATAATATAATATAATATAATACAAGTATCCATTTCAATTTGATGCATTACCTGTGGTTTGCCACAGTCACATTCTTCATTTTTATCGACCACATTATTACCACAGACAGGTTCTTTGTACACATTACTTGTTTTGGGAGGATTTCTAAGGCAGTTTCCTCCTCCACTTAGAATAAAGGCCTCAAAATCATCAGCACTACAGGTGCTGAAATTCCTGGATCCACTGGAAAGGACAATATTGTATTATTATAAATATTTTGCTTACAGGAGAACATACAACTCAAGCTCCTAAAATATTGTTGTTCCATAATAAATATCGTATTTAATAATGCTAGGAGATCATAAACCAGTTAATTTTTATTTTGCTTTGCATTAAAGTGCAGTACCAAAAGTTTAAAGTACTATTATAATATGAATGCTTTTAGAGGCCAGAGACCATCAGATTATCTATTCTGGTGTCCTGTATGAAACAGGCCTTAGAAATTCTATACTGAGTCCAAAAATGTTTGATTAAAAAATATTCTCAGGAAAACATTCATCTTAACTTGGAGTCCCTAAGAACTGAGGAATGCTCCTTCCTAGAGTAGTTTTGTCCACTGTTCAGTTACCCTGATTATTAATACAACTGGGGATAAATAAAATATTATGATCTTTTTCTCTTAAGGGGAAGCCAAAGAATAAATGAACTGAAGGAAACATAAGCCAAGAAGGTTTTTTTAAAATTAACTGTTAAATAATTTGTTGCATATTTGCACAAACCCATGAGTACATGGAAAGCATTCTCAACAGGGTGAAAAAACCTCCAGCAACACACTATTATTAAAAAAATAATTAAGTCCAAATATGTTCTTAGGAATGTTACAAATAAAGAATGATTGGGTCAGAAAACAGATGAAATTTCATATAAATTAAAATTATGTCAAATACTAAGTCAGTGACTCCACCTCTGGGATCAAATTTTTCAAACAACTCCCCATCCACTAATTCAAACAATTCCCCATCCTTCACAGCTTGTAAGACATAGTCACTGCAAACAAAATAAATTATTAAAATGAAATAAGTGAAAATCTTACTTATCTGTGCTGTGCATGATATAGTTTGCAGGACACCTCTTGTCATCATGTTTCATTCCCAGATTGTGCCCCAGCTCATGTGCCACTACTGTGGCATGCCGTAACATTTTGTCATGATTCAGCTAATAAAGAGAATTGAGTTTAAAACAGTGAAACTATGGAAAATACTGTTTGTACCCAGTGATTTACCCCCACAGCAAAGCTCTCAGGGACTGTGAAGGCAGAATACCAAATTGTATTGTAAGGTGAAAGCAGCAAGGACTGAAAATTTGTCACTTTATTTTCAGGTAGGGCCAGATTCTGCCACTCCTTCCCTGAGGATCACATTCTGGATAATAAGTTGGCAGCTGGTCTGGATCATCACTGGAGGTTTTATTCTGTGATTCTATTCTATTTTAACACTGTTAGGCATTGATTTCAAAGAGCCTTCAACAACAAATGTACTGATAAAGACCAGAGTCTGCTTCTGAGATTGTCCACAATGTTGTGGCATCCATACTTTAAGGACAGGAACCTCTGCAGTTACTGGTTCTGCCCCAAGGGTGGAGAAAAAAATTAGTTTTGTACTAATTTTAAATTTTTTTTGCCTGTTTACAGTGCTATTGTGAGGAATTTCAGACACTTGAGACTACAGTGTTCACTTTCTATTTAAAGATTATTTTGTAGTTGCATTCCCATCCCAACCTGTGTGGTTATAAACTTCAGTGCTATAAGGAATGAGCTTATGCAATATTGAGTCTGATGAATCACACAAGATGGCCAAAAGAATTTGTTGAAGATTCAATGAGCCAAATGGGCTGGAATTTGACAAAGAAATTGGGAAGTACATTAAAAAAATGGTGTAAAATATGCACAAGTCTTTACTTAAGAAACTCCATGAAAGAAATCAACCAACTCCACGACCAGGGTGATTTGATCAAGTAGGTCAAGGACCAGATTCTTCCATACCCAAATGATGATGTACTCACAGTGCTGATTGACCCTCCCTGGACATGTGAGCACACAGTGCCCACAAAAGCCATTCCAATGGATCCACTGAAAGAGCTTCTCCCTCTGCAACAAGAGCAGTTTGGAGGTGGTCTTAGAGGTGGGTTCAAAGTTCATGATTTCTACTAAAAGACACTGATAAGTTGGAAATATTGCAAGGCAAAATTTGGTCTTCCTGGAGTCAAGAAGGAATTTAGCACCACAGCAGGGTTTTATTCTAATTAATAATGAATATCTGAATAAGAACTTCAAAATAATGATCAATCACTTAAGTCTTCTGTGTCAGTGCACTCAATTACAGAAAGGCTAAGGAGGGAAGGGACCTCTGGAGGTCACCCTGACCCTGGAGCTGATTAACTCTTAAGAATCTGTTATACTTTCTTGTAATTTTTCCAGGTAAAACCATTTTGGAAGAGCAGAGAATTTTACTCCAAGTATATTTTGATGAATATACAAGCCCCAAATCATATTGATTAGCACTGACAGCATGGCTGGTTTTGCCACTGAATGCAAACTTACATTATGAGGTGAGCAACGTCATTCCTTGAGCGCTTCAGAAGATCTTTCTGTCTCCAAGAAACAAATCTACTCAGCACATCCCCAGCTGAACCATCCATCACAGATATGTGGTTGGCATCTGTCCAAATCTCTAATCCAACCAAAACAATCTGGATGTTTAATGCACTATACATCTGAAATAAAAATGATAATTAATGTCCCTCAGCTGTTCTGATGGAATTCTGAAAGATGACTTCATTACTGCTGAGTAAACAATAAGCTGAACATAGTGACCAAGACATAACTTCAGTTTCTTTGAAACTCAATCTATGATAATTGTAATTATAAGTGAAGTATAAATTATTTATAAATTGCAAACTGAATAAAAATATTTAGAATATAAAATGAAGTATAACTGAAAACACTCTATTTTATGAAAGTACCTAAAGAAAGCTGCTCTTCTGAACACTATCATAAAATAGAAACTACTGAATCCAGGAGACCTTTCTGACCTACCCCATCAACATAATTAATCAGCTCCACTGTTTCCTTTTGCACTGCAGCAGGATCAGAATTCTTCAGCAAAAACTGTAAAATACCACAGCAATGTCAGAGGAGAAAAATTAGCAAAAGAATGAAATGTATTTAGTGTTGGATGATATAATTACCCTGTTGTGATCCACAACCACATATAACTCTACATAGCTTTTCTGGGGCAGGACAGCTCGCTTCTCCTGCAAATGAGAAAGCACAGCAAATTAACATAATGAGCTTGCAATGTTGCATTTTGTAACGTGGCCTCAATTTGTGTCAGATTACCCCACACACATCTCTGTGTCAGTAATACACAGCAGGTCAGACACTGGGATGCATGAGCTGAATGGCAGCTTGTGCATTTCATGTCCTGCCCACAGCTGTCCTGGCCAGACTCTGCTGGGTGAGATCCCCACTGTGCTGATCTTCTGCTCCAGGATTTCCTCAGCAGGGCTCCCACCAGATTGGTGTCCATGGAAATGAAGGCACAAGGAAATGTCCTGCCAGGCCAATCCCACCAGCAAGAGCCCTGGAGATGCCTTGGACTGCAGCTCAAGGGAGAAACAGAAATATATTTACCCTGAGGAGCCTGTCCCTGCTGGAGGTACTGTTTGATGAAAATGTGTATTTCACAGGCTGCTTCACAACCATCTCATGCTCCAGGCTGCCATTCAGCACCCCACAGTGGAAGGGGATACCCTGCTCATCTTCCAATTCATAAAGCACATGTTCAAATGTGCTGGATGTGTTGAGGGGCTCCATTCCGTACCATTTGCCTCCAATGTAGAGAATTCCCCTAACAATCATAATAGAATGAAACATTATTTCATAGTTTTTCCCTTGTGGTTATGACTAGGTGAATGAATAACAGCTGGATACTTAGACACTATGTTGAAAGAAATTATTATTTGAAATGATATTAACATGGGGGTAAGTTCAAACGCCCCAAAAAAAGACAAAACAGAACTTATTTAAAATACTCAACAAGTGTGATCTTCTTGAATCAGTTAGAAAAGGAAGAAAAAAAAAGATAATGAAGCCAATAGTAAATGTTACTATTGTTAGTAAAATGTTAGTAAATGAGTCTGGATTGTGGGTACAGAGCTGATGCAAAGGGTCCCTTTCAGCCCTTATCTCTACTCATTTAAAGAATTGCCACATTATGTCCTGATTTATTGTGAGTGACATCTCTCTGTGAAACTTCACCTGAAAGTTACATGGGTGAATTTTATCCCATTTGTGATTTTATGGTATTTGAAACACAAAAACCAGTTCAAATTTGGACCAAATTTTTTCATGGAAATGGTTTGTCTTTTGAAAGGTGCCCATTCATCAGACAAAGTTGTTTGCAGGAGTGTTTTAAGTTCAACAAAAGCTCCATCAAGATAAGTTTTTTTTTTCTACAAAGGTATCTCTGGTCACAACATTCACATCAAGTACTGGAAGCCTCAGGTCATGCCCAGTTTCTCCCTAAATTTATTACAATTTCTCTCATCTTTTTTTCTGTGAAGGAATTTTGGAAAAGAGGAAAAAAGTGGGAATTGAGGGAAACCATAAAACCTATAATGAGTTTCAGCTTCATCACAAGGTGAAATATTAAAAAAAAATAGGAAGAGGAAATACCTAAGGCCATCACATATGCTAAGAGCAAGTGTGGAGTCAGCAATTCCTTCAACAGTGCCATGATAATAACAGTGTGTCTGAAATGCAACAAACCCACACAATTAGTGACACAACAAGGTGGCTGCCTTCGACTGCAAACTTATTTTCTAACTAACCACATTATTTGCATGACATCAGGGCTGGCTGTTAGAAATTTACAGAGCTCCCTACTTGGAAAGTAATCCTGACCTTCTTGGAGGAGATTATCCCTTGACACGAGTATCTAAAGTAGCCTTTGGCCCCTTGGTTCTAGAACACAGCCAACTTTTTAGTTTAACCCATCAACATATTTTATATTTTTTATAAATTTTTAATAGAATTTTTATAAAATTATAAAATATTTTTATATTGTTAATCTACATTACTCATCTTGCTTAAGAACTGCTCTGAGAAGATCTTTCATGCACAACCACCCAATTAAGTCTCACTGAGCTCACGTGCAGTTTAAGATGAAATTAAATTTAGAAGTATTTATAAGGAGGTTTGTTTGATACAGGATTGAAAAACTCCAGAGCTTTGATGCTGCCATTGTACTTTAATTTGCATATTATGCAAAGGTGGCTCAAATTCAGACTTGGCATAATCTGCTTGCAAATCCTTTCACACCTTGGGGAACAGGGGTGCTGCACCCCACAAACAGCCCAGTGCCTCATGGACCTCATCTTTAGATCACTGGTAGCTGTTATACAGAAATGCTCCACTGTGAAAACTCACAAAAGTCTCATTCCCAGCAAATCTATTTTTTCTTGGCTCCCCTGGTTTTTCAGAAAAAATTCTGCCACAAGGGGGAAATTTTATTATGTACAATACCTCATTTTTGGATGGTGTTGCCTGCAGTTTCCCATTTTCCCCATATGTGTACAGCTTAAAGTTGTCACTGAGAAGTTTTCTGGAAACAAAAATAAACTACAGCTCTTTTAATGGTCTAGAAACAAGAAACAAGTCAAGAGTCCTGGTAAGTGCTACATTCTGTTAGCAGCACACTCAATGCGAAATTATTATTAAAATTCAAGCACATGAAACAAAATACTTTAAAACAAGCTGGAATTTTTGGAAAATAAGTTATTTTGAAACTTATTTATTTTAACTAAAACATCCATAGAAAGGAATCTAAGCAAACACAGTTGCATAAGGACCTGGTTTATTACAGGCTCAGGAATGAGGAATAAGAGAAACAGAAACATTTCTTAAAATACAACAGAGCTAAAACCCCTCTGACTAATAAAAAACTAATATTTAACTGAATTCTAATTTTTCTTAAGGATTTTCTGAAATCTTCTGTCTTGCACTGCTAATAAAAAAATAATCAAAATTAATTTCTTCAAAGCTAGAAAAACTTTTATTCCCTTCTATTTACAAGATATTACCATAACAGAGACACTATATTTAACAGTATTTAACAGAGCTGTTTCGTAGTTGCTACAATCTGACATTTAAGTGGTTTCTTCTGAATTTTTTCAGTATAAAAATTCTTCTCTGTATGCAACTAACCCCAAAACAAGGCAATTCCTTAGAACACTCTATCACATACTTATTTTTCTTCAGCTTTAGGAGGTATGTTCCATTTCTGGTTTTAACTGAGTAAGAAAGATTGTCATCTGAATGCTCCTGAAAACAAAAGAAAATATATCACTTAATTAGGTGATTATTCCATGTTTTGCTTGACAAGAGAAGCCCAACTCCTGTCTAAGTTTTAAGTAAAAAACCACAAGATTCCTAACTCTCAGGCTTCCATATTTCAAACGCTCAGCAGCAAAGTGAACATTCTCCCCTATGTAAAGTGTAAATTCTATGAATCTATATTTTCATTTAGAGGGGAGGGCACAGTCCATGAATGCACTCTTTGCTCAGTACCACATCGTGCTTTGTGACACTCCTTATGTAAATCAGATAAACGAGTCCCAGTCTTTTATCCCCTAATTGGTTTGCACAAAGCTGACTAATGGTGTTTCATTAACAGTTACTTCAGTAAATGAACTCAGTATCTGGCACAAAGGTAAGTTACCTCAGAACTGAAGAATTAAGGCTCAGGTTTCTCTTTTAACTCATCTCTTAACCTGTGCCACCCTGTGGGACCATTTTTATCCTTTGGGTGCCACATGGCTGAAATCCTCTGGTTCTTATCCAAAGACCAGAACCCGGACAGCATGGATGTTAGCTCAAGTTCAACATCTAATCTGACTCAGAAGAAATAAAAATATTCTTCATGTCCCTTCTCACTTCTGTTTTACAAGGTCATTAACAGGATTAGAAGTTTGGAAGGCACTCAGAGTACAATCACAGGCCTTTGTGGGAACAAATTTACTTAAAACTAGCTGAAAACACTAAGAATCAGAAGAGTGAGTGTGGGGAACATTTCATTACAAAAATCGCTATATACCACCCATTGTGTGTGTGTGTAATGAAGGACAGCGTTTTGAAAAACAGCAACAATCAGAAAAAAAGAAAATATCAGAATAACAAACCTCATGAGAAAACGGGGGATGTTTCTCTCTGCCTGTCAGACTTCGAGGAATGATTATTTCTAATGTAGAAAGTCTGGGTGTGTGTTCAGAGGATACACCTGAAAATAAAGTTTGAAATTGGTAAAGAATCAGAAAGGATTATGTTGAGGCATTATGTTGGCCCTTGCACAGTGGTGATAGCCAAAACCTACTCTGATCCAGCCAGAAATGGAGAAAGTGTGAAGAGTTCAGGAATGATCAAAATGACTTTGAAAAAAGTTACTTCTGATTAAAGCTGGGGTCTTCTGGAGCACAAAAAGAAAAACTATCAAAGCATTTTAACAAAATCTTAATTCTCTCATATTCTGGATTATTAACTTTGTGACTTTATCATTTTTTCTTCCATGACTAACCTAACATTCAACCTGATGTACCATAGGAAATTGGTGCAGCTGGCCTTCTCCTTTTTCCATTGTCCTGAATAAGGAATACTTTTAGTTGTCCTCTGGATACAATTTGTCCCCCTCCCTTCCCTTCCCTTCCTTAGGAAACATGGCTCACCACGCTGCCTCCTGCCATTGCCTAATCTTGCATTTTGTTTGTTCTAGCAACAGTCAGATCTCTGCAAAAGGTTTGTAGCCTTTTACATGATATCAGAATTATCTCCAGAACAACATGCTAATGCAGGAAGCTAAAGATAAGAAGGCTGCCAAGTATCTGGTTTCAGGTAAGTGGCTTTATAAAGACAAAACCAATCTCCAGTGACTTTAAAAAATTGTGTGAAGTTGAATTAATCTTTCTTTTTCTTGTCTGCTCATCAACTGGTTTGATCAACAGAGACACAACCATTGCTTTTAAACAGAATCAACAATAATATGAGTTTTAACAATGGAAGTGGTTTCTTCCTTATTAAATTGTTCTTTTATAAGGAAACAAAGAGATTTCTTCACATTTACAGTAGTACAAAGTCACCCTCAGCTTCCCCATTCCTGTGAAAGGAATTCATAATTGCAAAAAAGTCACACAACCAGCCATTCAAAGTGAGGAGGTTTCTCCAGTGTAATGATGATCTCTACCTGTTAGATAGCATCAGGATTTTTAAAAGCCAGGTGCAGGTAGCATATGTTTTACAAATACAGGCTGCAATTGCAATCAAAATGTGGAAGCTGATATTAGTAAACTGGTCTGAAAAGAATATCAGCACTTCATGTTGTGATTTTGCTCTTAATCTTCAATAATTTTATTACCTAAATCACAAAATCCATTCTGTTTCATTATTCAAGTGTATGTTGAACTAACCACGGAGATGGTCTTTTAACAATTCAAATTTTGACAGCTGAAAGCAGGAAACTGTCTTTGATGCACGTCATAAAAATACCACTTTCTAAGAAACATTTCAGGTGTTACACTTAAATCTAAAATGTGAAGCCAAATCATAAATTGAGATGAATTAATGAAAAATTCCAATGAAATTGGAGGAATTTCCCTCACATCAGCAAAGAAGAAATGTTTTTCTACTGTCCCTACTATTGGTGAGAGTGACAGCAACTGCAGTTGTCACAACCAGAAAATGATGGATTTACATACCTACGATATCCAGGAGGAAAAAAACCCACAAAGAGCTCAACTATAAAAAGTTTCAATCTGTAATCTTTTCCAGGATTCTCTCAATGAGCAGGGCTGCACAGGGAGAGCTGTGGCTCAGTGTCAAAGGTGTGCATCATTCCAATCAGTGTCCAAGCAGACTTGGGGAAAACTTTCTGAATACATAAAAAAAGAAAGCTTACCTTTTATCCGAAAAGGGTTTCCAGTAAAAATTAGTCCAAAAGTGAACAAAAAGAAGCTGTGCATTAACATGACTTCCCAGAGAAACTACTCCAGCAGCATCTGAGCTGGCTCTGGCTGCTCTGCAGGGAACCAGAAGACTGAGAACCGTCTGCTCCAAAGGTAAACAAGAGAAAAAACTCTCTGATACTGCATCTCTGCTGAGGAAATGGGAAGTAAAATTTAATCCACTAGGCTTGTGAGAAAACTGGTCAGACAGCCTAATGCAAATAAAAAGTGGCACATTCTTAAATGCTGATTGGTGAGTCCCGTGTCAGGATCAAACTGGTTTATTCTAGAGGACTTTCATCCCACGGTGAGATCATGTGAGATTAGAAACATAAAATATTGCTACTGACAAATGCAGTGTTTAGGATGTTTATCCTGGCTACTGCCAGCTCAATAAAAAACTTGAATCAATTTACTCTTTGAAATTTCAGCTTCTTTTCTTCAATTTTTTTCATCTTCACTTTAAAATATAATGCATATGAACACATGAAAATCCCCAAAACAGAGGTTCTACCCAGTCCCTTCTATGTTAAACACAATTCTCCTCACCAGAAGTCCGTAATTTTGTGCAGATCATTGCTCTTCCAGGATCAGAGTCATCTTCCACGTAACCACATTGTCACCAAAAGCAGAAAAGAAATGCTTCTAAAAGTGGACGAGTTTGCAACGCATTTCAGAAGTATCACACGCATTTAGAAACAGAAAAATGAGGCTGAGACAACACACTCAAGCATTTACATTAATTAATTTTAATTAAGTCTTTGATTAAAGCAGAGAAAATTCAGTTTTCCATTGCTGGAAAATGCTATAAAACAATGCCTTAAGTGACAAAAAGCAGAATGCTGGCTGTATTTGCAATATTAGTTTGTAAAAGCCCATCCAGGTCCATTTCCAGAGAGTCACAGACAGAACAGCCTGAACATTCCTGCACTGAGCACTGGTGGAAGCAGAACTTGACACCCTCATTCCCTGGGTCTGTGTTTGCCACAGCCTCAGGAGCAGCGTTCCCCAAGTCCAGAAGGTGAGATCCTCCTGCAAATTAAATGAACCCCATCTTTTATTGATGGCCTCTTTAATTCATAGCCTCTCTCCTGCGTGGTGCGCTATCAGGACACAAAACTCGGGAGAATCCCATTGTTGCAATTTTTGACATATTAGCAAGTTTCACAGAATCCAAGAATCATTTCAGTAGGAAAAGACTTTTGAGGTATTGAACAGGGAAGCCTGTTCGGTGCTGGATCACACTGTGGGGGAAGAACCTTTTCCTAATATCCACCCTAGACCTCTCCTGGCACAACTTCAGGGTCAGCCTCTTCTACCGAGCAACCAGTGGCAGGACAAGAGGATATTGCCTTAAACTGCACCACAGAAGGTTTAGGGAGGACATTATGAGCAATTTCTTCTCAGAACGAGTGATTTGACATTGGAATGGGCTGCCCAGGGAGGTGCGGGAGTCAGAGGTGTTTAAGGAAAACCTGGACGTAGCCAAACTACGGTTGGCACGGGTCATATGTTGGACTCAATAATCTCTCACAAGGTGTTTTCCACGCGAATTAACTCTGGCTCTCCGCACCCCTTAGGCCATCCCCGGGCTGAAGGTGCCGCCCGGGCTGAGGGTGACAATCCCCCGGGCTGAAGGGGCCGCTCCACGGGTTGAGGGGGCCGTTCCCCCGGGATGAGGGTGCCGTCTCCCCGGGATGAGGGCGCCGTTCCCGGGATGAGGGCGCCATTCCCCCAGGCTGACAGTGCCGCTCCCCCGCTGAGGGTGCCGTCTCCCCGGGCTGAGGGTCTCGTTCCCCCGGCATGAGGGAGCCGCTCCCCGTTCCCGCCCCCGGCGCTCCCTCGGGCGGTTCCCGCCGCTGCCCAGCGCGCACGCGCGGAGCCCCCGCGCTGCGCAGGCGCGTCCCGGCCGCGGCGGCCGCCGAGGGTCGGTCGGTGCCGGTCGGTGCCGCTGCCCCGCTGCCGGCGGTCCCGGCCGGGCTCTGCCCGCGGCTCCGCGATGTCGAGCGGCTGCGCGGCGGCGGAGGAGGAGGCGGCGGAGGAGGGAGGCCGGGAGCCGCGCTGCGTGTCGGCGCGGTGCTCCTGGCCCTGCGCGCCGCCGGGCGGCCTGGCCCGGGCGCTGTGCCTGCGGCGGGGTGCGGGGGACGGCGAGGAGCCCGGGTGAGGGCGGCGGGCGGCGAGAGGGGGCGCCGGGCTGGGCCGGGCCGGGCGGGAGCGGGGCTGAGGGGACAACGCGTTTCGCTTCCCCCTCGCAGCGGCGAGGCCGTGCTGGCGGAGCGGCGGGAGGGCGGCGAGGAGCCCTGCGAGCTGCGGCTGCAGTGCCGGCCCGGCGCCGAGATGGTGTCCGTGGGCATCGTGAGCCAGGCCCGCAACATGGAGGTGTACGTGGGCGAGGAGTACTGCGGCACCGGCCGGGGACAGAGCCGCGGCACCCGCCCGGCCCCGGGGTGAGTGGTGGGACCCGCTCGCTACTCTGTGGGTGAGGTGATGCTGCTGTTCGAGACCTGTAACAAGGTTGAGAGAACTGAGCTTGTTCAGCCTGGAGAAGAGAAGGCGCCTGGGAAGAGCCTAGAGCCGTTTCCACTGCCTAGAAAGGATGCGAGAGAGCTGGAGAGGGACTTCGGACAAAGGCTTGGAGAGATAGGAATTGCGGGAATGGCTTCACAGTGCCAAAGGGCAGGGTTAGGTGGGATATTAGGAAGAAATTCCTCCCTGTGAGGGTGGGGAGGCCCTGGCACAGGGTGCCCAGAGCAGCTGTGGCTGTCCCTGGATCCCTGGCAGTGCCCAAGGCCAGGTTGGACAGGGCTGGGAGCAGCCTGGGATAGTGGAAGTTGTACCTGCCGCGGCAGGGGTGGCATTGGGTGACTTTAAAAGGTTCTTTCCAACTCAGCCCATTCTTGGGTTCTCTGAAAGTCTCTTTGATAAGTAGTCGTCTCACACTTCAAAGAACAAGAGAGAAGATTTAAAAAAGAAGGTTCTGTTTTCCCCTTCAACACTTCCTTCCCTGCTTTGCCAGGGGAAATAAAGCAATGTTTCTGTTTTGTTTTTAAGTCATTACATGGCACATCTGCTGCCTAATTAGCTAACTAGAAACCAGCCGACTCAGAGCCTCAGGGAGGATGGGTGAATAATGTCCTGAACCTCAAAAGCTTCTCTAGTGCACAGTGCAAGCACACATACAAGTAATTTTTACATAAATATTTCATAAGATTAATTGCAAGTTGTAAATAAGCATTAAGGCTGCTATTAGAAAGTAAAAAAAACTGCTAAAAACTAGAAACTAAAACTGCTGTTGGAAACCATAAATCTGCATTAGAAATGTGTTCCTGTCAGTCTTGTTTCTTATCTAAATATTTACCAATATAGTGTATTTCTACAAAAGAAAAGTACCTTGTAAATTGATGTCACAGCTTATTTATTTCATTTTTCTAGTGAAACTGAAGAGGTTACTTTATACCACAAGTACCTTAAGTTTGAATGCCCTGCAGCCTCCTGTAGAATTAAGGTAGGGAGTTGAACAGCATTGTTTTATTTTTCTTCTATCTTTTTAATCATTCAGTCATTAAAATTGCATTGCTCTTAATAAAATTACTGGTTTTATACACTTCATCTCTTCACATAATCACTTAAAAATCTGTTGGCTGGTACTTTGTCTTGATGGCAGAGTGCTCCTTTTAAGTTGGTATCTCAGTTTTCTTTTTGTGAAGACTTTATATGATACAGATAATTCAGTCTTAGAGAAAAAAAACCATAAACGATATAAACTGCAGATCTGTGATTAGAACTGTCAGCTCTGGGGTTAAATAAGCTTGTGAAAATCATGTGGCCACGACTCTTGAATGCTTAGAAAAACTTCATTTATCTTTGGGGTACTCAGGCACCTCTGTTCCAGTCAGAATTTTATGGGGAATAATAGCAAGGGGAAATTGGCTTCATTTCCCTGCAAAAGAGTTCATCACCATTTTTCCCAAGACTCAAATAACAATAACATTGTCCCCTCTGTACAAAGAAAACATGAAATGTTTTTTTCCCTAACCAAAGTATTTTTTTTTCCCTTCTTGCAATAGCTGCTCTCCTTTGGTGAGAAACACAGAGTACTCATCAATAAAATAATTCTAGAAGTGAAAGCAGTGTCTGCAAAACTAGCAACTGATTTTCCTTCACTAGGCTTAAGCATAGATCTAGACAGAGTGCAAACTATAATGGAATCCATGGGATCTAAGTTGTCTCCAGGTGCTCAGCAGCTCATGGACATGGTCCGGTGTCAGCAGAAGGTAAGTCACTGTTCCACAGGCACAAACTGGCACTTTACCAGTTAGGAATGCTCTAAAGAGATTTTGGGGTTTTTAATCTCTACTTTCTGCCATTTTCATCCTGATTTAACTGTTGCCACTCAAATGAGTGCAGTGAGTAAAGACTGTTTTCTCCATACTACTACTACTACTAATTCTTATTCTTATTCTTATTCTTATTCTTATTCTTATTCTTATTCTTATTCTTATTCTTATTTATTATTATTATTTGCATTGTTGTAATTTTAAACTTCACTGCTGGTTAAGGATGGTGGGCATTTTCCCTGGAATGTTTGGGGTGTAGATAGATGGGCTGGTTTGTCTCTTTAATGGTCATTATATATACATACATACATATTTAATATATATTATATATATATATATATAATCTAAGAATCCTGAATACTTCTGATGTTAATAATTCAGTTTTGGGGACACAGCATGGTAAAAATGAAGTCATTAAAGCCCTTTTCTTACTTAGACACTGACAAGATAATTAATACTTCATATTTAACAAGGAATGTAGTTCAAAACTATTTTTAAAATCTTTACTAGTGGAATGCTGGGTTATAATATACCTATTGTTACTGCTATATAATTTCCAGTATATTTGAAATCTCAAATACATAAATGGGTTTTTCTCCCCTTCAGAACAGTTTCCCTCTTGGAGAGAAGCTCAGTTGGATCATGGGCAGAAATTCTGACTTTGGAGGTGACCATGCAATAGATGGAATGCACAGAGCAGCTCTGCAGTCATCACTGAGTCCAGCAGCCAGTGAACCTTTGCCTGTTAAAAATCATTTAACAAGTGAAGCAGTGTATAAAGATGTAAAGATAACTCATGATCTGAACTCAGAGCTACCTGAAAGAGGGAATACTCTGGATTCTGAAAGACTTCCTACCCAGCAAAATGCACTTGACCTCAGGAATGATTTGAAAGTCATGGGATCTCTGCAAGTGCAGCAGCAAGCAGGTGAAACTCCAAACGTGGCCAACCCACAGGTGCTTCTTCCTTTTCTTCAAAACCTGTGCACTCAGGTGAATCACCTCCGGCTCAAGGATGGAGAGAGGCACCTCGGGAAGAGTGCAGTGGCTAAAGCTGAGGGTGTTCAGAGTGCTGGGTGAGTTTAGTTTGGTGAATCTCTCAAAGTAGTTTTGAATATTTACTGACAAGTTTAAACAAAATGGGTAATGTAATTTTCTTCTCATTAGCAGCAATAGTGAATCTTAGAATATGTGGTTTTGAAGGCTGTGTGGTGATGAACATGAAAAATTTTCAATTTCACAATTTTTTTGAATGTAGGAGTTTTTCAGGAGAAAGCACATAATTGATTGTTACTAAACTGTTTTGTATTCTACCTCCATTTAATCTAATTTCAAAAGCATGTTTCTTCATACACATTTAGCTTGTCCTTCTCATGTACTATATTTCCATTTTGATTACTTTTACCCCTAAATTCTCACATCTTCCCTTTTTCACACAGTGTGCTATAATCTTTCTGCTGTACTTGGTGGGAATCATCCCACTGATTTGCCTGTTCCTCCTCACTTGTTGGCATTTCTAGTGCAGGTGTCACAGTTACCCAGTTTGGTAGTTCAGGAACAATAGTGGAACTCCTGAGGTGTAGGAATCAGGATTTAATGGAGACTGAATATCTCAGCTCCAGTATTTGTAAAGAATGCAGATACAAACCCAGAGAGTTGCACAGTTTGGGTAACTCTTGAAGCACCTTTGCTGACAAGGACAGTCTGCCATGCTGAGGGAATACAAACCCTGTGTATATTGTTGACTTGTGTGGATATTGTTTTATGTGATTAAGCTCTTCAATGCATATTTGAGCCTTTGAAAAAATAAAGGTTCAAAGAAGATGACTATACAAAATAGCATTGTTTTTGAAAAAAAATGAGATTTAAAGTGTGGGAGGCAAGGTATTTTGCTTGTCCTAAAAACCTAATGCCTTCCAAAGTTCATTGCCTAATAAATGAAATTTTGCATTTAAAAGATGTTTGAGTGCCCAGATCTGTATATTGCCCCTTGTCATTAAGAAATAGGTTGTATTTATTCTTATAGGTTATTCTTATCTTTGCTTTTCTTACAGAGTGGAACAACAGCCTATTTGCTCCTATTTGGAAAAGATCATTTCAAAAAACCTGGATCTGATGGAGAAGAAGCTAATGGACTATATTGACTGCCAAATCCAGGCTCTTCAGACACACATAGACAATAAAATGTTTCTCTTGATGGACTTGGTTCAGAACTCAAAACCAAACAAAATTTCCCAAGCACACTATGATTCTAATGAGGGGTTTTCTAATGGAGAGAGATAGAGGGATTCACAGGTGGGGTTTCAGTGGGAATACCTTGAGTAATTACACTTTACAAAGCTTAGTATTTATGCAGTTCAAACTATGAAGAACCTCAGTGTTGTTAACTTGCATTTTGTTACTGTAATTCTGTCCACTGTTGTACACACTTGTTAGTTTCATAAAAGATCTTAAGAATTTGTTTTTTTCCTAAATACAAGAGTTTTGTATGCCCTTTGTGGCTTATTTATTTAAAGAGCATTGCTAGAAGCTGTATGAGTTTGAACAATGGAGTACTCTAAATAAACTGAGTTACTGCTTATCTTTTTACCTACGTGTAATCAGCTCCCTTTTTTTGCTTGTGTTAATTTTTGATGTGAAGTGTGTTGTCAGTAGAACAGAATGCAGTTTGTGCTTTTCCTTTATTGGCACTCCTGTTGAAGACATTTCTTGTTCCATCTCTAAAAGGAAGGTTGGATTGTCATTGCCTAGTTTGGGCAGTTTATGGAGATTTCTTTGGAGAACTGGGGAAATGTGAACACAGCCTGGGTTCTTTGGAAGCCTACAGGCACCTAAATTAGGAATCCAGGCTCCTTAAGAGATACCTAAAACAAGACTGATATTTCTTTCCTTCCTAAACAATCTGAGTGTGCAGGAACAAGTGAAATGAGTGTGAACTCAGCAGGCTTTATCCAGCTTTCATTATCCTAAGAAGTGCAAGTACTTCATCCATGGTTCCTCTCAAGTGGATATTGCTCCCACACAGGATGTGCTGGGGTAGCTCCAGGGGAGTTTTCCTTACTGCATCACACTTCCTTTAACCTGTTGGGATCAGTTTTGCTGTCATTTGGGGAGGTAGGAATGTGACTCCAAATCCCTCTTCTGTGGCAGATTGAGTTTTAAACTTCATTCTGTTTGTTCTTGGATTCTGGGGTATAAATTGGAGGGTGTAGAGACTTCATGCTAACTCCCTCAGCTGAGTGCACAAACATTTTTGGCAAAAGCTGTTGATGGGGAAGCAAGTGTTGACTCAAAATCAGCATGAGCATGTGCAAGCCACTGTCTTTATTTACTCTGCCTGATATTTCCTTCTCCAGGAAAAGTGATGTCTTTTGAACACTGTCACATCCTGATGGTAGTGAACACACAGAAGCAGATTTGGAAAAGAGGATAATTTGCTTTGAAACAACATCTCGCATTTGTCCCTGATCTTAACTCCTGCCAGGTGCAAAGTGATTCAAAAGGAGAAAAAGATTTTTTTTTTTAAGACAAAAATTATCTTAATTATCTTGTACTTCATACCTATAAAGGTATAAAGTCTATCCTGAGGTACACACACTTTTTCAACTCAGTGACTTGAGACAGAGTATTAAATTGAGATGGTTTTGGGTTTGGATTTTTTATTTGATAACAAAAGAATGAATTTCTGAGTGTGGAGTTCCAATGCTGTTAATTAAATGATTTTTTATTTTTTCCCTCTTCCTTCTCTGGGTGACAAATATGAAGAGCAGTTGACACTAAGTAGAAATCTCCAGAAGTAGTTAAAATGAGCTCTGG
Source organism: Molothrus ater (assembly GCF_012460135.2). Taxonomy (NCBI): domain Eukaryota; kingdom Metazoa; phylum Chordata; class Aves; order Passeriformes; family Icteridae; genus Molothrus; species Molothrus ater. Next base: position 31,781,252 of record NC_050485.2, on the reverse strand, counting down.
ACATTTTGATAGCTGTATCCTACCTGGTGCTTGTGATGCTTCAGTATCACAGCTACCACAATGAGAATGTTTGAAATTAAAACCACAAATGCCAGAGTGTAGAAGTTGTATTGTTGCAGGTTTGATGTTTTTTCAGCTTCCACTTCAGTGAGGGATTCTGTGTAGAGAGAAAAATAAAAGTGTTAAAAGTTTGGAATACCGTATGATTTGACTGGGAATTAAATAAGCATTTTTTCAGATATTTTCATTTGACATGACCCACACGGAGTGGAAATCCTGAGTCGTAGTACTGAAGAGTTGTAAAAATTGCTAATAAAACAATCCTGCAGATCATCATGATGTTCAATTCTTTGGTATTGCTGCAGCCAAGTTTCTGCCAAGCACTGTGTTCACCATGAGAGAGATTTGAGTCATTTGCTGAAGAAAAGTTGGGCAAAAAAAACAATATGTGGTTTCAGTGGTTTCCTATCTGCTTCTCAGTAAAACTCATTCTGCTTTTTAATATTTTCCTGTGATTTACAGATGTGTTCACTTCCACACATATGAATGCAAAATCTTTCACTAATGAAATAAATAGAAACATATCTAAAATGTTGCTAGAATATAGAAAGGTTAATAATTTTTTAAAAAGAAAATATTCTAATTACTATTAAGAGCCAGATTATTTCTAAATATTTCCTAGATCTGATACCTGAAAGCAAGTGGCCCAATGTGCTTTTCTCAAGTGAAGCTTTGGGCTCCAGAAGAGTGAGAACAATGAGCACAGTGGGAGTAGCAATACAAGCTTTTAAAAATAATTTTTCCATATTTTGTAATTTCTCTTTGCTCTCAGTACCTGACCACTGCAGCTCAGACTGCAAATGGCACCAAAGCTTAGTTGTCTTACAAGCACCTCTGCAGCTGTGATTTAAAGGCATGGTGCTTTTGCTTTCTGCTCTCAAGACTCCTTGTTCCTCCTGTTCTGTGCATGCAGTGGGAGGATTTAACCTGGCCTGGAGTCAGTCAGCTGTGTTTATTATCTGGAGTACCAACAACAAAACTGAGTGAAGTGCACATGTATATATATTTATTTTTTTCTTTTTCTCCTCTCACCTGAGTGCACAGCAGCCCTGAGATCTCTTTTCAGGCGGATGGGCCCCACCACAGTGTTGGTTTTCCATGTGTAGGGAGAGATGGCTCTTTTCTGCCTGGAGATGCAGCCTCTGGCACAGCGAGAGTTGCTGCTGTTGCTGTCACAGATCACAATGTCACACTGCAGATAAACTGATGGGAAGCTCCTCAGGAACCTGAAGGCCCTAAATTTGAATCTTCCATGGTTTTCAAACGCTGGGTAGGTTACCACAGTGTCATCTTTATTGCAGCTGCAAAAGGATGTACAGATCTGTTAAACCAGTCCACTTGGAATAATCATTCTGGCTGAGTCCTGTGAGCTGTAACTACAGCATTTAACCTGGGCACTGTTCTACACATGGGCATACAGTGAAGTGCTTTTTTTCCTTTGCCCAGCATCATGTGGTGCATGTTTTTCCTATCTCTGTTTGTGGAATGTCAAATTTATCTACAACTCACTTCCAATCACAGTCTACTAAAGAAAGTAGGTGGAAGAGACAAAAATAAATAAAATAAATAAATAAAATAAAAAATAGAAGAAGTGCAGTTGACATTTAAATCCCATTTCCTCTCACATTAGGAGACTGTAATAAAATCAGCCTTACCCACTCCTGATTAGGTCGTATGTCAGCGATCCAAAGCCAGGCTGTGGAGATGCAGTGCAGGTATCGATGAACACCTGGAGATTTGGGTCAGTGGAATGAAGAGTCACCTCAGCAAAGAGAGTTTGGTTCAAGTCTACGTAGTATGGGGAGTATTGAATGGGCTTGGAGAACAGATCTGACTCGTAGAAGGCCATGCTGACATTGTACCTCCCCCCAGCAGCCAGCTTTTGGATGGCATTGTTTGTTGTGGTGTAGATGAGCTCCAGGGTTTCGTTGTTGCTCATTGTGCACCGGGCAGTGATCTCGGTGTTCCTCTGGTGGGTGATGGCGCTGCCAGCTGGAGCCAGGGAGATGGTGTTGGTGTAAGTGATGCTGTGCCCTTCATCCTGGGAAAGGAACGTGCCAGGGGCTCAGCTGGGCTTGCACCAGCACAGCGGTTGAGAGGAATTGTAGCTAAATTTACACACCTGCCCAGCTGTGCTTATCAGAGTCTTAGAACTGTGAAACAGGCTGCAGCCAAAAAATCTTATCAACCCTCTGTAGCCATGATATTTTATGAAAAATCCTTTCCTTAGGATTTTTTCCTCCTGAGAAGCTGAGAGGCCTCAGGAACAAAATGTAACCAATGATTATCTGCTGCTGTGGAATGCAACAGGTGGACCTGGGATTGGTCTCATGTGGTTGTTTTTAATTAATGGCCAATCACAGTCAGCTGGCTCGGTCTCTCTGTCCAAGACACAAGCTTTTATCATTCTTTCTTTTTCTATTCTTAGCTAGGCTTCTGATGAAATCCTTTCTTCTATTCTTTTAGTATAGTTTTAATAGAATATATATCATAAAATAATAAATCAAGCCTTCTGAATCATGAAGTCAAGATTCTCGTCTCTTCCCTCATCTTAAGACCTCTGCGAACACCGTCATAACCCTCCTCTTGTTTTGTCCTAAACACTGAACCAATCCAGGCAGCAACAAGGGTAAGGAATAGTTAAGGAATTGTAACTAAATTTACAAACCTGCCCAGCTGTGCTTATCAGAGTCTTGGAAGTGTGAAACAGGCTGCAGCCAAAAAATCTTATTAACCCTTCTCTTGCTTTTCCTAAACACTGAACCAATCCAGGCAGCAACAAGGTTAAGGAATAGTGCACGGAGTGTGGGAAGTACCACAGCTATGCTCCAGTCACCCTTATCAAAACAGTGCTATGAACTGGCTCTTGGCAATCTTTTGGGGGTTAATTTGTGTGGATTCTCCCATGTTTCTTTCGAAAGGTTCATGGATCATCAGATTCTTAAAGAGGAAAAAATGTTCTTTGTACTCCAAGACAGGAAACATGGAATGGGGTGAGCTGACTGAAAATAAAGTCAATGTACTCACATGCTCTTCATACACTGCTTTTACCAGCTCTTTCCTGAGCTCTTGTTAGCTTATTCATATTTTTACCCCCTTTACCTTTTTAATTGTTCCACAGCTGGCCAATGGGAAGGAGAAGATCACTGAATCTGTCACAACTGGTCTGCAAGATGGATCATTCAGCTGCAGGTGAGCTTCTCTAAAGCCAAGGGAGGCCAGGTAGGACTTGCTCAGAACAATTCTCATGCTGTCTGAGGAGCAGGTAAGGCTTGCTGCCATTGAAAAAGAATCAAACAAAACCAAGAACACATCAGGACAAACTGCAGTGATCATTTCCCACTTTGTCTAAATCCTTAAACTTGTCACATGATTCCGGATTTGTCAGGGAAAAAGCTCATGCCCACTTGAGATCAGGCAGAAGTTGTACCAAAATTTCATGCTCAACTTCAGAACTAGAGCAAAACCCCATAAAACTCATGCTGAAAGTTTAATTTAAAACCCAGTAACACAGAAGGGTGTCTGCATTTTTAAAAGGGAAAAGGAATCAAAGTGCTAGTGCAGAATGGTGGGTAAAGAAATTGATTTATCTCAGGCAGTGAAGCTTTAGAAACTCCTTTGCACCTCAGGTAATGGGAAGATGGGCATGCAAGGATACAGGACCAATAAGGAAAATAAGGCCCAGCTCAGGGGGAAAGGAAATTACAACACACCTGAACCCTGACTGACCAGTGCAGACCAGGAAAATTCCTGAGTGCCTTAGGCAACAAAACCATTTAAACTAACCAGACAATAGGAGCTTATCTTTGCATCTTAGCATGGTAACAATGTCTGTTTTGTACAAAAGAAGGAAAACCTCAGATTTTAAGAGGTGCCAGCCAGAAAAAAAGGACACAGAATTGAAAGAACTGTTTTTCTTTTGCTGATGGGTCAGGAAGTAATTTTTGCTCTATAGGTGAGATAATGTGGGAGTTTTGCATGTAAAAGGGGTTAAAAGACTACCAATAAAAAGTCTTAACTCCTCAGTATCCACCATCAGTTCTTTAGGATGTTTGTAAGAGAAGAACCACGTTATAAAAAGAATCAGCATCCTCTCCATGTAGCAGGGGCACTCACTGTTGGGCTCCACGGGTCCTGGCAGGGGAGCAGTGGAATACTGAGCTGAAAATCCTCTGTAGGAGTTGCTGTCATCTGTGGACAGCACAACTGTCAGCACGTTTGAAGAAGACTCAAATGTGGGCTGGGCACGCCCACACACTTTCCCCAACAACCCAGAGACAGTGCTGGCCCCATCATAGACTGCTGTGAAGTCAAGCTGGCAGTGTCTGTCCAATTCCAGGCTGCAGACAGAGGAAAAATCATCACAGGGAAATCTTTGGTTGCACTGGATAGAGGATCCAGTGCAGATAAAGTGTCTGAGAGTTCCACTCAACTGAGGTAATAGAATGGAGAACAGAGCACCACAAATAGACATTGTTAAAACTAAATAAAAGATATTAAAAATATTATGTTTCTCAAAATATTTTTTAAAGTGTAGGGTTGGTTTCTGAAACCTCTTGAGTGTATCACAGAGGAAGATTCTTGCAATTTTTCACCAGTGGAGGGTGGATTCTCCCAGAATTAGAGATGGACCTTGGCCAGGAAGGCTCAGAGCATATTCCACCCTGTGCAGAGTTTATCATCTCAGAGAGCAGTGCTCAAGGTAAAGATTTCCTGTGGAATCCTGTACATTTCATACTGAACTCTTGCAGGGCATCCTGCAGTCTGAATATCTCAAGAAATGGACCTGCACCTCATGGTTGGTCACCTGAGATGTTTTCTGCATTTCCCTGACTGGCACTGCAGCTGCTTTAGGGTGAAAAACTTTGCAATCATTTTATCATAACAGTCAACAAAACCCTTTATTTTAAAGGTGTACAGATGTTCTAAAAGTTAAAAAGCACTTCTTCCTGTGTTTAACAAAGTAATGCCTTTAAACAGAATGTATATAGAGAAACAGAGCATTTATAAATATATCTATAAATAGGGATATATAAACATATAAACATAAATATCTACACACCTAAATGAATATAAATAGGGAATTTACTCACAAAAAGTCTCGGAACTCTAAGTTTATCTTGGAGTTTTTTGGTGCTTGTATGTGCCAGACACAGTATCTGAATTGAGGGTAAGGTGCTGGGTAGTTGGGGCTGCTGAATGTCCCATTGGGACCAGTTAATTCTCCCCCACAATTTTCAGCTCCTGAAAAGAAGAAGAGATATTTTGGTAACAGAATAAGTCATATAATGAGTCATATAAAAAACCCAAACCTTATGTAACTATCAGGATTGATTCTTTAGGACTCCAGTCCTTTGGAAATGATTAAAGGTACTAAAGATGGAAATTCTATAGGGAATTTGAGGTGGAATTACAAAATAGAGCCAGTGGTCACTATTTCTGTGAGGCTCAGTGTGGTGACCTCTGAGCTGGCTGTAGATGAGTTAACTTTGGTACAGGGAGCAGCTTAGTGAGAGCCACATTTACCCACATTTTGGATAAATTCAGTGCCCTCTTGAAAAACTGCTAATGAAGATGTTACACCAACCATACATGATCTGTATGGAAGTGCAAAATCTGCAAGTATGAAAGAGATTTTACTTGACAAAGGCAAAAAAAATCAAACCAGTGGAACCTCAGACAAATGTAGACTAGAAACAGGGCAGAATCTTTCAGCAGCAAAATTAAAGACTGGAGAGCATGAACTGGGATTTGGTAACTGCTCTGTAAAATTAAGTTTTTAAGAGCTTAATACCATGCCACCAAGTCAGCAGAAGCAAAGGGACTGGTCACAAGCTAAGATTGATTTTGTCCAAGCTATTCTTATCTTTGAGAAGAAAAAGAGTAAGGAGCTTCTTGAATTAAAATCCTCACTGGCTTCTGTGATCTGTCCTTGGCAGGAGTTCTGACTAGATGGTCAAATTCTCCTGGGTAAATGCTGTAACATTTGCAAGCTGAGTACATTTCATAGAAGTCTGGAAGTAAAGGTAAAGTCCCATAATGTCAGCTTTGCCATCACTTTTCTAAGTTAAATTTAACTTTTTAGGATCTCTGCAAACACATTGCTTGTGCCTCTTTCCCTGATTTTTGCCCCACTCCATTCTCTGAGGCCTGAAGACCTGAGTGAGACTGATTAAAGTTTTTTAATTACATTTCATTGCTGCAGTTCAAATGTAATTTATTGGCTTACTTAATCCTGGTGAAAAGAAGTAGTAGTAGACAAAGAAGTTTCTTGTGAAAGGCACGGAGTTGGTTGTTATGAGAAAAGTTAAACTGTCTGAGGATGATTCAAGCACTGGGACTGCATCTGTGTCATCACACACTTGTCCAAGGAGAGGTGAAGCAGTGGAGGGACCATCAAACACTCTGATGCTCTCTGTTTCACAGCTTGAAGAAGGAGCAAATCTATTGGGAAAAGCACAGTGAGAATCACCTGAGCTCCTTGGCAGCCACACAGGTAAATGTGCACAGGGGCTGGGGCACTCCCACAGATACAGGCTGGGTGGAGAATGGCTTGGGAACAGCCCTGAGGAGATGGATTTGGAGCTGCTGGTGAATGAGAAACTCGACATGACCAAAAACTGCAACACCAAAAATGAATGGGAGTCTGAGGGAGGAGATTCTTCCCATGGGACCCCACCTGGAATGCTGCATCCAGCCCTGGGAGCCCAACACAAGAAGGATGTGCTGGAGTGAGTCCAGAGGAGGCCATGGAGATGCTCAAAGGGCTGGAGCCCCTCTGCTCTGGGACAGGCTGGGAGAGCTGGGGGTGCTCACCTGGGGAGGAGAAGGCTCCAGGGAGAGCTCAGAGCCCTTCCAGGGCCTGAAGGGGCTCCAGGAGAGCTGGAGAGGGACTGGGGACAAGGCCTGGAGGGACAGGACACAGGGAATGGCTCCCACTGCCAGAGGGCAGGGATGGATGGGATTTGGGGAAGGAATTATTCTCTGTGGGGATAGTGGGCAGGCCCTGGCACAGGTGCCCAGAGCAGCTGGGGCTGCCCCTGGATCCCTGGCAGTGCCCAAGGCCAGGCTGGACACTGGGGCTGGGAGCAGCCTGGGACAGTGGAAGATGTCCCTGCCATGGCTGGGGTGGCACTGGATGGGATTTAACTCACATCCAACCCAAACCATCCCGGGATTCACTAGAGGGCACAACACAGATTCAACAGAGAGAAATATTTAGGGGCAATACATTTCTGTGCTATATTCCAGTGAAATGAAACAGTGCAAAAGCATCTGCAGGAAATACTTACTTAAAATGGGAGAAAACAAGCCTAATTGTTTGATTTGCATTCCTCTGGATTTGCCAGGTGCAGTTTGCATTTGCATTTAGTTCAATCCTTAGTGCTTTGTTGGGCTCATGAAGTGAAGCCCCACAGCGAGGCGCCCCTGTTGGACAACAGCAACCACAGAAACAACTTGCAAGGACATCTCTCAAGTTTTCTCTTGCAGTAAATATTTAATCCTCCATTATGTAAAGACTGGAAGAGTCCATCATCAAACAGATATGAAAAATGTGCTAATTAAAAAAAAAATTGTTTATATTACTTCATTTTATGAAATCTGATGAATCTGATGGTGAAGGAATATTAAAAAGCCATGGTTTATCCTGGTTTTTCTAGCAGCAGAGAAAAGGATCAAGCCAGTAGCACAACTGGAAAGGCCAAGTGCTGCAGGACACCTCAGCAACCCTTTTCAGCAAGGTTTGTCACCACAAGCAATTCAGGCCTTGGGACTTTTAAGTACCTTATGAAAAAACCCCACAACTCAACTATGTGTGACACTAATTAATAGGCTAGGAAGTAGTTGAAGTAATGACCATTGGATAGGAAACTTTGGAGAAAGTTTATAATCCACTCTGAGCATAAGATCTCCTTTCTTCTTTAATAGAATTATATTTAATTATATATTTATTTATATATATAAAAATAAATATTTATTTAATGATATATTCTATTTAATATTAAATAGAATATAATTATATAATTCTATTATATTTAATTATATTATTATATTTAATATTAAATATAAAAATAATGGTCTAAAGCAGTCAGAAGAATTTTCTGTAGAGTGCATGCGGCCCCAGAAAATTAGGTCAGGCTTTCTGATGGACTCCAGAGGGAATAGAAAGGTTGAGGAGAGACTTTAGCCATCACAAATGGAACCTCCTCTCTGTGAGAGCATTGCAGGTCAGTCCTACCCTCCTGCACTCTCTGGGGTCAGACACCAGTGGAGCAGCTCTGCTGCAATATTTCATTATCCTGCAATAGCCACCCTCCTTCAATCAGCCACATTGCTGATCTGAGCACAGAATGGGGATCCCAAACTGAGCAATCTGTATTGCTTCTGATTGAACAAAGGAAAAATGAACAGATCTCTGTCAAAAACCAAACATTTCTCGATTAGTCTCCTGATTTCTGTTATTCCAATATAGTGTTAATTTATAAAAGCCAATTTACATTGCAGAGTAAACCTGCTTCAAAATCAAGTTCTTAAAATAAAATAACTGCCATAGTGTGGACTGTATAGAGTATTTTTTATTATTTACCATTTTTAGTCATGTTTAGGTATCACTATCATGCCATCAGCATATTACAATTAGATTCACTTTTAGAGGTGTTTAACATTTTGCCCTTCAGTTGCCTATATAAAACCTGTTGTGCAGAAATCAATAAAATACCACAGATAAACAGATTTCCATACCTGTGAATTCTACTGAGCTGCTTCCAGAGAGAGCCAGGGCGGTGAAGAGAGGCAGGAAGAGGAACTGCCTGGGCAGCTGCATTTTGAGGGCAGCTGGGAAGGGCAGGCTTTGGCTTTCCTGGCTTTTATACCTCCTGCTATTTCACAACCATCCCGTGGTACCAAGAGGCAGGGTTTAATCTGTCAGTCACTGTTTCTTTTTAACAGATAGAAATGAGAAAGTAACAGGTGGGCCCGTTTTATAACAGGCGCTGTGTGGAGTAAGTTTGAAGTGCTTTTGTCAGCTCTCAAAGCACATTTTCCAGCAGATTTCATTGAGGGGCTGTTTGGGTATGTGGGCATGAGCAGGAATGTTGTGGAAGGGACTGACGGACTCCCTTGGGAGACACATTTGCAGTTTTGTCTCAGCACTGCTCAGCAGGAGCTTGGTTTCTCCCACCTTCATTTTGACATTTCTCCCTTTAGGTTACACTGGGAAAATCATTCCCTGTCCTTGCTGAGGATTGCAAAGTGCAACTGCTGTAAAAGAGTTGTCATGAATTCCTTGCTGAAACACCCAGGGATGAGCAAGGCCAGATTGCCACAGATTGAAAGGAGAAGATTGCCCTGCAACCACTTTGCAGGCAGGACTTTCTCAGCCCCACACTAGGAACCACAGAAGGAAAAAAGGAATCAGCCTTTCCTTCCTGAGGCAAGGAAACAAGCACAGCCCTGAAAGCCCGAATTCCTTTCAGCACAGCTTTAACCAAGTACCTGGTCCAATATATTCACCCTATTCTGTCTCATAAGGACCAAAGGTCTGAAAAAATTGCAGAGCATTTCTCAGTGCAGCAGAGAGCTCCCAGTCCTTAGAGCTGCTGAGGCCGTGCCAGGGGCCCAGGTGTGCTGGTACCTGGCCTTGGGTCAGGCTGGTACCTGGGGGTGGGAGCAGCCAGGGCTCCCTCAGGAGCTGCTCAGGGCAGCACAAACCCCACAGCTGTGCAAACAGGGCTTCTTCCAACTTTACTAGAAAATAAAGTCAAAACCTTCTTGAAACACAGCCAGGTGCTTTTCTTCCATTGTAGTTGGGGTTTTTTTTGACAAAACCATTTTCTTTTATAAGCAAACTGATATGTAATGCATTTGTAATGATACTGTATTTCTAATCTCAGACCTAGTCTTCTTTATAACAACTCAGATTTTTAACTCATTTTAAGGATTTTGATCTTGCAAGTTGAGTACGTTTCAGTCTGGAAGTAAAAGTAAAGTCCCATAATGTCACCTTTGCCATCCCTTTTTTAAGTTAAATTTAACTTAAATTTAATCTAAACTTTGAGTTAAATTTAACAGTCTTCATTCTGAAATGTACTTATACTGCCTTTGAGTGTGGAGGCACTAAATAGATGTTTAAAGATGTTGCACAGCATTTGAATTCCCTTTGGCTCCTGGAAATGCTAAATTTGCATTTACTCTGTGTAGCCTTTTATTTCTCAAACCCACACACGTACTTGCAAGGAATTTTAGATGTTAACATCCCTTTTGTGCCTGGATGTGACTCTGCAGTGAATGTGTGAGCTGGCATGTGGATCCCTGCCCATCAGTGCTATGTCTTCCAGAACCCAATGCCCTTTAAATCAATTCCTGTGAGAAGCAGAGCACAGGGTTAGGAGTGTGGTGGAGCTTTGTATGAACTGAGCACGATTAGAACTGAAGGAACATTGAGAAGGAAACAAAATCTTGAGAAAAAACAGGCAGTTGGTCCAGTTATTTCTTGTCACTGAGAGTATTTATTGAAGTTCAGGCTTTTACAAGATCCGCTGCGTAGATTCTAAAGATCTGAATTTAAGCAACCCAAGTTCATTTAAGATGAAATACCTTTAGATTTACACCCACTAGCATATTTTTAGAAATGAGCAGCAGGTCTTGGAACACAATGAACAGGTCTAGAGGTGCTCAACATAATGCCATGGTCAGAAGCATCATTACTGGGGGGCGATGACAATAACGACGTCGCTTGTGCTTCTCCTGGCTCTTCTCCTGTTCCCTGGGAAGGGTCTGGGAAGAGGGAGCCTGTTTCCTGGGATGGGTCTGACAGGAGGGAGCCTGTTCCCTGGGAAGGGTCTGGGAAGAGGGAGCCTGTTCCCTGGGAAAGGTCTGAGAGGAGGGAGCCTGTTCCCTGGGAAAGGTCTGAGAGGAGGGAGCCTGTTCCCTGGGAAGGGTCTGGGAAGAGGGAGCCTGTTCCCTGGGAAGGGTCTGAGAGGAGGAAAAGGGAGCCCGCCCCCTGGGAAGGGTCTGGGAGGAGGAGGAGGAGGAGGAGGGGGTGCATTGCACCCTGATACTTTGCACCGCAGGCAAATTCTGGGGTTTACAGGAGCTCTGTAACGGAGCTGGATGAGCCTCTGGCCCGATGAAGGGTGATTCCCACAGGTTGGATCCTTTACACACCTGGAAAAGGGAAAAAAAAAAACAACCCCACATATAAATTGTTGTGTCATGATTGTGGCATGCTCACCAAGCCCCTTTGTTTCCTGGGTTGCAAGGAACTTTCTTCCACAAATGTCCAGCTGTGATGTTAATCACAACTCACAGCACTGAACCCCTGTTCATTCCTTTCCATGCCACTGCATGGAATTTGGATGTCTGTTGGTGCAATGTGCGCCACAACACATACAAATGTCACACAATGTGATACCACACCTGGTGGAATTTTGTCAATACATATTAAATCACATTATAAGCTGTACAGTGGTGAGTTAGTGGAATTTTACTGCACATTTTGCTATGGTTCATGCTTAATTAACAAACTAAAGGACGGCCCTGAAAGAAGGATTTTGAATTTTTGGAAGCTTAGAGCTGTCCACGGAGGATTCCCCTGGGCAGCCAAGACAACACCAGCATCCCAGCCCCTCTGACGTGTCTTTGAAACCCTGCCAGCATCATCTGGTGCCATAAATCAGTGACTCCAGCAAGAATGGCTCCAGGGACATCTGGATCAACAGACATGCACCAAGAATGTCTGTCTGTTTCCAAGAAATAGTGGTGTTTTGCAAAATTTTAGTGTGATTAGTAATTGGAAGTATGGGTATGACTGAGTAGTCAAATCAAGTTGTACCTGAGCACTTGAAGGTGTAACAAAATGGTGTGAAATCATGTTTGGGGTATCCCAGCTTGGCTGGGGCATCTCACATGAATATTTATTCATGCATGAATAAATATTTACCCTTCCAATGTTACTTCTGGCATCCCAGGTCTCCTTGGCTGGCACAGGCTGTTTAGGTATTTCAGCAACAACAGCTTCACAAAGTTAGGCAGGGGAATGAGCTCTGCTGCAGGGGAAGGAATTGAATGTTGAGAAACCAGAGGTAAACACAGAGCAGAATGCAGCAGGTATTTTACTGCATTTTTTTTTTTTTTTACTGCATATATATTTTAAATACTGGCTTGCTTTGCAAATTTAAATGTGGGCCTGGAATAGCAGCTGAGTGGGGAGGAAATTAATTTCTCTCTCTTTGATGATGTCCCGTTAAAAGCTCATTTCTCCCTCCTACAACTAACAACTAACCCTGAGGTAACTCCTGGTGTTGTTCTCTCCTGGAAGAGGGGGATTTGCCAGGATCATGAGATGTCTCTGCCTGTGAGCCCTCCAGAGCACAAGGCACTGGGTGGGCAGAGCTGGCAGGCTGCGGGAGGACATCTCAAATGATGCAGACCTAGACCAGCTCATCCCCTTGGCACTCACCACTGAGGATGGTTCTGCTGCCAGCTCTGTATAAGCAGTGTGTGATCCCTGGCTGAGCTGTGACATTCCCAATCCCTCTGCCTGCATCCAGCCTCTCCCACTTCCCCTGCACTCAGATCCCCTCTGCCAATGAACTTCCCAGCTCACATCAACTTCCCAGCTCTGCCAGCCCTTCCCAGCTCACACCTCTCACCCAGGGTATCCTGCCCTTAGGAAGAGGAGTCATTAAAAAGAAGAAAGAATCAAATACCTTACCTGAGCCTGTAGTTGCTGCGTTTGTCTGTGGATTGGCTTTTCATGAAAATAAAAAAAGTTAAAAAGTGAGCTGGTTGAGCAAAAGATGTGCTTTTATGCCATCAGTTAATAAACATTGTAATGAGCAGAACACATTAGGACTAGGGAATATGATTAACAACAGTTCTGGGGAATAGAATTGTCATGGACAAAGGTTTTATACGAAGGAAAGTGTGGGGCCTTGAGTACAAGTGACATCTTACTGGCATTAATGGGAACCAGATTTAATTCTGTTTATCCCTCTGTGTGAGGCAATAACCCCATGCTCAAATGTCTGCTTGGCACCTGAAGTTCAGTTTCTTATGTGTGTTTACCAAAGCAGCCAAGTGCCTTTTATCAAAGTGTAGCTGCTATGGCCAGACTCGAAAAGAAACTCTGGCTCTGCTCTGTTAGCAGCTGAGGCAGAACATCATCAACTAGTGAGCAGAATTATTTGCAATTCAGTTTTTTCAAAAGACAAAGCCCACTGTGGAAAACTAAGGTTCAAAGCAAATACCACTGAATATGTCAAAAGGATTCCCACTGCCTCAACTCCCAGTGGGGATGCATCTTTGGAAGTGCAGGGGGCTGGCTTTGTAGGAGTGAGGTGATTTGGACGAAATCTGAATTTATGTTGGTGTGGTGTGTCTGCCCCAGTGAATTCCAGTTCCTTAGAACTTGTAGCAGAGCAATATCAAACTCCCATATCAATACCAACAATTTAGGTCCCTCGATTTGTATGGAAGCCAAAAAAAAAAAAAATCCCTAAATTTCAATATTAATTCCATGAGATGATGCATGGAGACAGGGAGCCTTGCCAGCACATCCCAGATCCCAGCTTTGGTAGGGAATTAAGGGTATAAACCAGGGTAAATCTGCTTCATTTACCAGTGGCAATGGCTGCTGTTTCAGGAGGTGGAGGGACTGATGCAGCAGGTGAGCCTTTGTCTGTGAGAAAAGAGAAAGTTAAACATTGTCTGTGTTCTAATACATGGATGACCCACGTGAAATACAGTGCAGTGCTCCCCACAGCTGCAGAAATGACCAGAAATAAATACCTGGGATTTCAGCTGTGGTGGGCTCAGTTGTGACTGTCAAAGAGAAAACAAAACCACCCTTCAGTGTTTGTTCCCTTATTGTGTGGGAAAAGCCAGGGCTGGCAAGGGGGAGTGGAGCAGGATTTCACTCAAGCTGATGCTTGATCCTGAAATTCTGACCAATACACTGAAGTCGTACACACCTGCTGCTCCAGGTGTTGTGCCTTCTGCAGGGGCTGATCAGAGACATGAGAGGAAACAAAACTGCAGGTTAAAAACTGCTTTCCCAGCACTGGGCAGGTGAGAGACACCCAAACCTCAGGAGACTCAAGGTCTCACTTGGGGGCAGGACAATGTTCCAGAGTGGGAGGAAAACCCATCCCTGTGCTGCCTCTGACCATGGCACAGCTCTGGGAGCCTGGGGCTGTTTGCTAAACACCAGTTTGGGGCTGGGATAAAGATTCTGATGTGCAGTTTGGGGCTGGGATAACATTTCTGACATGCAGTGTCTGCCCAGTGCCATGTGCTGGCGAGGGCTGGGGATGCCTTGGTGGGCACTGGAGCTGCCCACTCCCGTGGCAAATACATCCCAGGGTGTGCAGGGATTGGGATGCAGCTCTGGGAGGTGCAGGAGGGCTGATTTTCTGGGAATGGGATGACCAAGAGCAAATCTGGGTTTGTATTGATGTAGTCTGCCCCATCCCAGTGCTTTCATCAGGGCCAGAGTTTCTCTGTTTCCCCTCTCCCTTTTGCTCCTTTATTATTATCTGGAAGCCAAAGGAAAGGCAGGTGGGATTATCTCCAATTCTAATTGATGAAATTATATTACTATGGAGGAAGGGAGGCAGTCAATACATGATCAGAGCATGGCAGACAGCTAAACATGTAAACCAGAGCAACACTTCATTACTTACAGGTGGTAGTGTCTGCTGGTGCAGCAGTGGATGCTGCTGCTGCTGTGAGAAAGAAAAGATGAATTTTAATATTTTCTGCATGTTACATGTATTTTTTCCCCCTGACACCCCTAGCATGTAGGCCATAGTTACTCTTTATTACTTACCAGGGGTAATGTCTGCTGGTGCAGGACTAGGAGAGACTGTTGCTGTGAAAAAGAAAAGGTGAAATTAAATGTTAAGTTTGTGTTTTTGCTCTGAAATTTGTAGCATGTAATCCAGAGTAAGACTGTATTACTTACTAGTGGTGATGTCTACTGCTGCAGTACTAGGAGAGACTGTTGCTGTGAGAGAGAAAAAGTGAAATTAAAATTTATGTGCATATTAAATAGTTTTTTTCCCCCTAAAGACTGACAGCATGTACACCACAGTAATGTTATTTTACTTACGTGTGGTCACATCTGCAGGTTCAGTAGTAGGGGAGACTGTTGCTGTGAGAGAAAAAAGATTAAATTAAATATTGTGTGCATTTTAAATGTATATTACTTTTCTCCAGACTGATAGTATATATGCCACAGTATTGGTATTTTACTTACGTGTGGTCACATCTGCAGGTTCAGCATTAGGAGAGACTGTTGCTATGAGAGAGAAAATGTGAAATTAAAGTTTATGTGCATATTAAATAGTTTTTTTCCCCCTAAAGACTGACAGCATGTACACCACAGTAATGCTATTTTACTTACGTGTGGTCACATCTGCAGGTTCAGCAGTAGGGGAGACTGTTGCTGAGAGAGAGAAAAGATTAAATTAAATATTGTGTGCATTTTAAATGTTTATTACTTTTCTCCAGACTGATAGTATATATGCCACAGTATTGGTATTTTACTTACGTGTGGTCACATCTGCAGGTTCAGCATTAGGAGAGACTGTTGCTGTGAGAAAGAAAAGGTGAAGATAAATTTTATATGTATTTTAAATGGTTTTTTTTCCCCTAAAGACTGACAGCATGTACACCACAGTAATGCTATTTTCCTTACGTGTGTTTACATCTGCAGGTTCAGCATTAGGAGAGACTGTTGCTGTGAGAAAGAAAAGGGGAAATTAAAGTTTATATGCATTTTTAAATGTTTTTTTTTCCCCTAAAGACTGACAGCATGTACACCACAGTAATGTTATTTTACTTACGTGTGGTCACATCTGCAGGTTCAGTAGTAGGGGAGACTGTTGCTGTGAGAGAGAAAAGATTAAATTAAATATTGTGTGCATGTTAAATGTATATTATTTTCCTCCAGACTGATAGTATATATGCCACAGTATTGCTATTTTACTTACATGTGGTTACATCTGCAGATTCCGCATTAGGAGAGACTGTTGCTGTGAGAGAGAAAATGTGAAGGTAAATTTTATATGTATTTTAAATGTTTTTTTTTCCCTGAAGACTGGCAGCATGTACACCACAGTAATGTTATTTTACTTACGTGTGGTCACATCTGCAGGTTCAGCAGTAGGGGAGACTGCTGCTGTGAGAGAGAAAAGATTAAATTAAATATTGTGTGCATTTTAAATGTATATTATTTTCCTCTAGACTGATAGTATATATGCCACAGTAATGTTATTTTCCTTACGTGTGTTTACATCTTCAGGTTCAGCATTAGGAGAGGCTGTTGCTGTGAGAAAGAAAAAGAAGAAAAGATTAAATTAAATATTATGGGCATTTTAAATGTATATTTTTTTCCTCAAGACTGATAGTATGTATGCCACAGTAATGTTATTTTACTTACGTGTGTTTACATCTTCAGGTTCAGCATTAGGAGAGACTGTTGCTGTGACAGAGAAAATATGAAGGTAAATTTTACATGTATTTTAAATGCTTTTTTTCCCCTAAAGACTGACAGCATATACACCACAGTAATGTTATTTTACTTACATGTGTTTACATCTTCAGGTTCAGCATTAGGAGAGACTGTTGCTGTGAGAAAGGAAAAGAAGAAAAGATTAAATTAAATATTGTGTGCATTTTAAATGTATATTTTTTTCCTCAAGACTGATAGTATGTACGCCACAGTATTGCTATTTTACTTACGTGTGTTTACATCTTCAGGTTCAGCATTGGGAGAGACTGTTGCTGTGAGAGAGGAAAGATTAAATTAAATATTATGGGCATTTAAAATGTATATTTTTTTCCACCAAGACCCATAGCATCAGCACCAGAGTAATTGTGTATTACTTAATACAGAACAAAAAAGTCAAATTAAATATTGTCTGCATTTTAGCTATTTACTTTTCCTCTGAGACCTACAGCATTTCCTGTTTATAGGAAATCAGGGCTTAGATATAACAGTGATAGAACCTAATTTTTCTGGGATACCTTATAATTTAAGGGATATGGCTTGGGTTTGTTTTTTCCCATCCTTTAAACCCTGCCTGGTTCAGCCTCTCTCCCCAACTTACTTCTTCCTGAGACAATGAGCTAGCAGTTGACTGACCTTGAGGTTCATTAATTTATTTAATCCTATCAATGTAATCCATTTTGACCAAACTCAAGCACTGCTCTTAGATTTTATGGCATTGTGTCTGTATCTTACCTTCAGCCAGTGTGGAAAGGATTTCTGCAGCCGAGGTTGTCACATCTGCCTCCAGTGCAGCGGGTGTCAGGTTTGGTTCTGAAGTATTTGCAGAGGCTGTGAGGAAGAGGAAGAAATGTGGGAACAAGAGGGAAGAGCACTCAGGTAAGGCTGGAACCAGCTCCTGATGCATTGAAATGCCTTCAGATTCCACTGGGTTCAAAATGTGCCCCATCCTCACAGCAGGCTCTGCCCACAGCACTCACAGCTCCCACCTGCCCGCTGGCACCAAATTCATAGACAAACATGAGCTGCTCTGAGAAATGCTGATTTTGCAGCATATTTTGGCTTCTCCACTGAAATCCTGTCCCAACCACGTTTTTATGACCTGCTGCATGTTGTGCAAATGCCCTTAACCTGTCTGTGGTGTAATTGGGATTTCTGACGTCCTGCTCTCCTCTATGGTGGTGGTGGAAGGGAGGGAGGGAGGGAGGCTGAAAGAGTGAGAGATTAAATGGCTGCAAGCAGCAATAAAACCTATGTTAAAACCCTAAGAATAAATGGTGTTGGGAACCAGCTTTTGATTTCTGTGTTGCATATAATAAAACATACACTCATGATTCTAAATGGTAGAAAAATGCATTTTAACACTTGCTCTTCTGTGGATTATGAAGAGCATAATTAACACCTAGAAATCCCAAGAAACACTAGTATAGTCTGTACTTTAAGGTTTTCAGGATGTTATGATTATTTCAGCAAAAAAAAAAGAATCAGAAACTTAAACCTGGAGTGTAAAAACTTGCCTCATGTTCACATTAACTATTACTAGGTAAGTGGCAAATACAGTTTGTACTAGCAGTGCAAAGAAATAATGAAAATATAAAGAAATGTTGCAGTGGGTAGTAGTAATTGTTCCAAATAGTAGTTTGTCTGCCAAGGAGCTGTAAGCACATTATTTTTTGAGTTAAAAATTAGGCTCTGAGCCTCAGGGAGCCTCTTTACAGAGCTAATTTTGGGACTCCTGTCCCAAAAGCTCAGCCTTACCTGTTGGTGCAACAGTGGAGTGCATTGCATCTGTGAACAGCAAAAAAAGCACAAGAATTTACTTTATTGGGCAGTTATTTATATTAGATATTTATGACAAGAATTATTTTTGTTTCCACTCACACATGCCTGGTTCACAACTGGATGGGCCTCTATTTTCTCCTCACTCTTTGCTTTTGTTATCTTGGGGGTTGGCTGTAAGTTGTTGGCTAAAGTGGTCCTGAACTACCTGCTTTTCACTATTTTGATACTCAGGACTTGCTTTCCCATCTTGTTATTTTGTGCAAGGCCTCCTTTTGCTCCTCAATCACTCAGACTTAAACAGAAGAAGAACCCCACCTTCACTTTTCAGCCCTGGCCTGATTTCCAAGCTCTGCCCTGATGTTTCTTGCATTTATGGTGAACAGCATAGTCCAGGGAGGTTTTTTCTTATTTTATAGCATTTTATTTTCATTATTATTTTTATCTTTACCTGAGCAGATGACACCAACATCCTCATTGAGTCCACAGTTGTGCTTGCCCCAGCCGGCATGCCGGCAGTCCCAAAGGTGGGATTCAGTTCCTCTACACTGCACATCATCCAAGTGGATAACTTTTCCACTCTGGCCAAAGTAAGACAGTCCCAGGACAGAGACAGCTTGGCCACAGTGAAGTTGTCTGCACACAACGTTGGCACTGTTCATACTGAAATAATCATCACAGACCGTGCCCCATTTTCCATCATGATAAACTTCAACCCTCCCGGCGCATCGGTGCCCTCCAGATTCCAGTCTCAGCTGTGGTTGTGGTGGAACTAAGGCAAAAGTTGACAGGTAAATCTCAATTTGCTTATTTATAGCTAAATTTCTGGTGTCTAAATCTGAATCTCCATGGATTCTGCTGCTTGCAGGGCCTGATCTACCCTGGTGGGGTATGGCTGGCTGTGCTGCTGAGGCACAGCTCACCCAGAGCTGGCTCGGGGAGCTCTGCACATCCACCAGGTACATTCACACTCAGGAGCACATCTCTTACCTTTGGGCTCCAATTTTTCTTTAATCCACTCGCCAATTTTTTCCCATATTGAGTTTAGGTTTGCCTGGTCCCACCGGGCTCCACTTGCTGTGGCAGAGAAGGAAATGTATTAGCCCTAAAGTAACACATCATATTCTTGTTTTGTAAATAATTCAATACAGCCAGCCCTTAATCTGTCTGTGAAATCACCTCTTTTTGTAAGAGATTGGTAAGACTTTTTTAATGGTGCCCATGGTGATAGATAAAGCTCAAATTATCTCATTCAAGCTAGCAAGATTATAAGTTTGAAGGAACATGTCATGCAGAGCATATTTCCCCCTGGGTCTGGCAGACTGCTCTGTGTTTCTTTCCCTCTCTTTCTCTAAATTTTAAAATGTAGAGTACAGAATAATTTTAATTAAAACTAGAATATTGGATGAAGAACATTTGGAAAACAACTTCCACAAGCTATTTCCCTTGTGAAAAAGAAACAAAGGAATGTTCTTCAGCCTTCTTCAGTCTGTAACCTTTATGGATTATATTTCAAAATACAGTATATTAATATAATATTACATATATTATATATATTGTATTATGTATTTTGAAATGCATACATTTTGAAATACATGTATTTTTAAATACAATCTATGGATTTGGACTGAATCTTTGAAGTAGAAGACAAACCGTCAATTCTATGGTATAAAATTCATCGGCAATATTTGAGGAGAATCTTTGCCACCACTTCCCAGCAAGCCAGCCTGTATTAGTAAATAATTCTGTAACATTTCAGAAATAATTCACTTCTGTTAAATCAAAAAGGTTTTCAAGGCAGTACCTGGTTCAGTCAGGAGAGTGGAGCTCAGCAGAAGCAACCAGGTGAGACGCACCTGAAGGTCCATGGTTGTTGGGGGTGGTCTGTTCTTGCTCAGCACAGCTGCACAATTTATACCCAATGGGTTCTGTGCAACCTGATGCCACTCCCTGAGCTTTGAGATGGATGCCAAGGAAGTGATTTAGTGAGGATTTTCCTTTCTCAGGGTACATCCAGACATCCGGATGAGGAGATCCAGCTCAGGGAGCTGTTCCAGACTGGCCACTGAGATCTTCCCAAACACTCCCTGGGCACCTCTGTGGCCCTGTGTTGGTGGTGTGGCTGTTCCAGGAAGCAGTGATTTACTTTTGGGGATTAGGCTGTTGGTAAGGATTCTCATGCCACCCATTAAGACATTTTCCAATTTACAACCATATTAACCTGATTAATTGCTGTGAGGATTGTGCCAAAAGATTAGCATCCTAAAAGTGTCAGGCAAGCCTCAAACAAATTCTCTTTGTTTGCCAAAATTACTCATGTAAGAAGCAGTTTTTCTTATTTTCCTGACTTCTCTTTAACCTGGGAGAAGATCCCTCCAGCATGTTTCAGATCTGCAGTTCTCTCTGTCTGACTTGTAGCCCCCAGAGCAATAAAAGAGCTTCCAGTCTTCTCCCTGGCATGGAGTGATGGTCAACATCACCATGGCCTCAGATATCCTACAGGATGCCTCCGCCTCTGCCTCATTTTGTCCTGTCAGGGAGAAGGGACTCAGCTACAGAGAGAGAAAAAAAAAAAACAAAGCTGAATTTTCTTAGCTGAATTAAAAATGAGCATAAATTCCTTCTTTTCATAAAAACTTTTCTTATTTTCATGGCACAGTACAGCTCTGTTTGGAGCCCTGATGTAGGGATGGAAGGTGACATGGAAGGAACATGCCTGAATGCAAAAATCTTTAGTTAGTAGGAATCATCAAGATGTGCTTTTTCAGCATTCCTCAGTCTCCTTCAGAAAACAGGTGAGGCCCCAAGGAGGTCATGCAGAGGGTAAATCCTGTGTGCCAAGAACCAGCAGTGATGACAGGAGGGCTGACCTTTGTGGTCTTGGAAGGACAAAGCTGTTCCCCAGAACATCTTAAAGAAATCTATCAAAATCTGCTCCTAGAAAGCAAACAGGGTGTGTAGGGAAGTTGCTTTGGGCTGGAGACTCAGCGTTAATCTTTCTTCACAGGGTGAGGTTCTGCTGCACTGGCAGATCTCCCCCTCCCTGGAAATAACTTTATTTAGAGTTATAATTTCTCTGAGTATCTGGGCCTAAAGGGGCTAAAAGCAGAGGGAAAATGTGGATCTGTTCTGGTGGCTGCTGCCACTGGAGGGCAGCGAGGCCCCGTCCTTGGGAAGAGAGACAGGGCTGGAAAAGATGCTCCAACACCACAGAGCTGCTGTGGCGCCCATAAAAACACTCCACCTGAGCAAATACCTTTAAAAGTACACATATTTGTAAGGAATTTCACTAAAGGGGTTTTGAAGGAATAAACTAAGGCTGACTGCCTTTCTCCTGTACATGTATTTATTTGTAAGGAATTTCACTAAAGTGGTTTTGAAGGAATAAACTAGGGCTGACTGCCTTTCTCCTGTATGTGTATTTATTTGTGTTTCTCATTCCCTGGGGAAAAAGAAAGATCACTGATGTGTGTGAACTCACAACTTTTTCCCATGCTGTAGCAATGTATTTGTCATTTCTTTCAGCATCATACTGCACTTCTGAAAAGTTTTCTTACAGGGTAAATCCTGGTTTTTGCTGCACCCACTGCATTCCCAACAATCTGGGGTGAGCCATGTCCAGTGCCTTGCCCCAGTGCAAGTGTTCCCAGTGCCAAACTCAGTTCTATACCAGCCCCTTGCCCAGTTCTGTTCCCTTCCCTGGACACACTCCAGCCCCTCAATGTCTTTGTTATCCTGAGGGACCCAAAGCTGATCCCAAGGGGCCTCAGCAGTGCTGGCAGAGGGGATGTGCCCTGTTCCTGCTGGCCACACCACTGCTGGAACAGGCCAGGTTTTCTCTCTGATGGCCTTTCCACTGAAGTCCAATAAGTTCTGAAGTGAGAGGAATTTTTGAGGAATGATAGACAACAAGCAAATTAAGCTGAAGTAAATCACACCTCAATGACATAGCCTGCAAAGTGATTGCCTGTATTTATGGTGCATTTATTGTAAAGTGAAAACTTTAGGTATGAAGCCACTGCGTTTGGACCAAACTGAGTATTGAGTGCTGGGTCTGTCACAGACGCATTTTATGAAAAATCCTTTCCTTGGGATTTTTTGTCCTGAGAAGCCAAATGTAAACAATGATTCTTCCTCCTCAAAACCAAAATGTAACCAATGGTTATCTGCTGCTGTGGAATGCAACAGGTGCATCTGGGATTGGTCTCATGTTGTTTGTAATTAATGACCAATCACAGTCAGCTGGCTCAGACTCTCTGTCCAAGACACAAGCTTTTGTTATCATTCTTTCTTTTTCTATTCTTAGCCAGCCTTCTGATGAAATCCTTTCTTCTATTCTTTTAGTATGGTTTTAATATAATATATATCATAAAATAATAAATCAAGCCCTCTGAAACATGGAGTCAGATCCTCGTCTCTTCCCTCATCCTAAAACCCCTGTGAACAGTCACACTGGGCCCAGCTGCCCAGTCCCAGAGGAGAATTCCCTTGGGATAAGGATGTCACATCAGCCTCTGGAAGCCCCAGTAAGGGAAAATCTTTGTCAGGGGTGAAGGCTGTGCCAAAGTCAAGGGGTGTCAGTGACCTTGGCCCCACACATGGCAGGAGAGGTCATTCCATCCTGTTACCCACTGAGGCTTTCTGTCAACACACCCTGCTTGTCTTGGCACCTGCTGCATTTCTGCAGCTTTTCCTGCTTCCCACTTTCCTGTGGACAATGGTCTTAATGGAGAGCTTTCCTCAGCTTCCAGCAAATCCCTTTGACCTCAGCAGTGCCAGGGCAGGGTCATATCAGTGCTGGTGACCTTCTCCAGCACCCTTGGAACATTTGTCATCAAATACAGGAGTGGCCTTGTGGTGCCACGGACTGAGCTGTCACTGCTGCTGCCTTTAAATTTAATTTCAATTTTTAAAATTTAATTTTTTAATCAGTGCAATGAGACACATGAAGTTTGCATTGCAGCTCACTGCCAGTGCAGAGAAGAAGAAAGGCTCTGTGTGCTGCCAAAGTTAAAGTGATTTATACCCAGCTGAGTGGTGGTTATGAAATCAGTCATAATTAAATAAATTACCTGTGCTAGACAAATGATGATGGGTATTTATTGATATATTTACAGTGAAGTATTTAAATTAATAGAGCAAAATCAAGGTTCAACTCATTGAGACAAGGGTGACCAAGACATGAGGTTAATCAAGCCAAAGCATCGCAATGTCACCATGACTTCCCTATAACTGCATTTCCTTTTCTCCTTGCATTTTAATATCACTTAAGGGCCTTTGAGTTTCATTAGGAAGTACAAAAATTTCTCTTAGGGGTTTTTTTGTGTGAGGTAAGTGCAGATAACAGATAATATTAAAAATGCTGTTTTATGCAACACCTTTCCTTTTTTAAGACTTGAGACCTCTAACAATCTGATTCAGTGAAGAGGTTTTTCACACTCAAAAGTTCACATCCTTTCAGTCCTGTGGCAAATCAGATTTATATTTAGGTTTCATATATTAAATCTCCTTAAATATTAAAAATCTATAGTTAACCTCATGAAAACTCATGTAACTCAGAATTACTGCTTTCACTGTGGTCAAAATACACTGTATTTTAATTTTTTCCTTATGCATAAGCTACTGAAGAAACTAAATAAGGTGCAAATCAGTAATAATTTAAAGAGCAAGTTTTTTATGGTAAGGATTTTTTTTTTCAAGATAGAAATGGTTGAATACCCATGAAATTGAAAGTGCCAGGTATTTCAGTTCCCATAGAAGCTGTCAGAGGAGGAAATAGACAAAATATACATTTTAAGAATTACAGTGTCTGTAAAATTAACTGTATTTTTCAAAGAGGTTTTTCCTCTCAGAGGGTGGTTTGACAGTGGAACAGCTCCTCTGGCTGCAGCACAAAACCTGCCAGAGGTCAAGAAGTGCCTGGACAACATTGTAAGTCAGGTGGTTTAATTGTAGGTAGCCCTATTGAGGAGCAGGGAGCTGGACTCAAACATCATGGATTGCTTCCAAATCAAGATATTCTATGATTCTGTGATGACACTTCACCTTTTTTGTAAAACCTGTTTTGTTTAACAAAGTGTCCAACAACTGGATAATTAATTGAGAGCTGACTGTCCTTGACAACAACTTGAAAAATCAGAGGAGAACGAGACTTTGAACTTCTTTTACCATCAGGCAGACATTTTAAAAAGTTGTCAAGGTTAAATTTGGGTAAGAACCAAGAAGGGCCAGAAGGTCATGGCATATCCTTCAGAGGGATCTGACACAGCTCTGGTTCCTTTTTCTTGCTTTCTGCCCCTAAGCCTCAAAGGACAACAGGCAAATTCAGTCGTGACTCCAAACCTTTGCATTTGGTTTATCCTGGTTATCTCACTCAAATAAATGATCCTCAGCTGCTCAATAAAAGCTTTCTTAAGGTCGGATATGTGAGATTAGAACTTTAAGCTCAGGAAAAGTCTCCTGTGTGAAAGTTTGTTTGTTCTGTGAGGGCAGAATGTGCCTTGGGATTGATTTTGTTCCTCCCAAGGCTTGGTAGAGAGCAAATAGAGTTAACCAACTCCTAAATAGAGCCAATAGAGTTAACCTCCTGCTAAAGGAGGTTACAGGTGACTAAAAAGTGTGGCAGTAATACAACAGGATGGACTCTTAGTGGCACTGCTTAAAATGCTCTAAAAGGTTTTGAATCTTTGTTGGATGGAATTTTGCCATGTCAAATATGGATTAAAAATCAAGAAAAAAAAGAGGGAAACACTGCATAGGACAGAGATTTGGTGACAGTGTGGGTATTAAGAGAGGCATAATGCTGTTGAGAAAAGTGTTTTATAGTTCAGTGGAGCACTTTTGAATTTGACAAAATTAAAAATTCACTGTGGCTCCTCTTGAGCAAGCACAGGTATTGTACACAAGCAAATGGCACTGGCATCACAGTGGCTGCCACACTTCTCTCCACCCCTTGTGAGAACACTCCCACAGGCATTTCTCATTCCCCCTGCACTGCACATCATCCATGACAATTTTTCTTGGGCTGTGAGCAAAAGTCACACCTCCTGAAGGTGCTGCAGCATGTCCACAGACCTGCTGGTTGCAGACAGCTGCTGAATCACTTTAATCCCAGAAATCACCAAAAATGTTCCCCCAGGCTCTTTTGCAAAATATTTCAGCCTGCCCTTAGCACTGGTTCCCCCCATTCACCACCCTCACTGACATTCATTTGAAAGACAAAAGAAAATTTCCCTGAACCTGGATGTTTCATGGCAAGACAGAATCAGAGATATATGCAAGTTGGATTATGCTGCCTGAGGTAGCTTCTTCTGGGTTGTGTCTGTGAGAACATTGAATACCTCCAGTGTTCTGCTCTGTACAAATTCAGTTCTGAAATATCAGAGCATGATGTTAAACGCAATTACACAAATGTAAGGAGTTTGCCTCATTTCTGTGAATGAAAAAATCAGTCACTTCTAGGTGGAGTTTGAGTCACTGCAGTAACAACTACATCTAGCAAGGAGATGGGGTATTGCACATGGTGCTGAAGATATTGTTGAAACAATAAGAAGCAGATTAATACACCTTGTTCCAGGACTATCACACAGGTCTACAACAGAAGTCAGACCAGTCTTGAAATGTATTTGTTTATGATTATAGGGGAAAATACGAATTTTTAAAGTGTTAGTAGTAAAAAGGTTGTATAAATGAAACAATGTGGTCACTAAAATGAAAATCCAAGGCAAACCAAAGTAAAACCAAAGGATTTGATCAGATAGGGTTTGATACTACACAGGAAGTACTTTGGAAGTCAGGAAACTGAGAGAGCAGCAATAGCCAATGTAATTTCATAGAGTGGAGATACTTTTAACTTCTAAAATGTTTCAGTAATTTTTTTTTGCAGGAGTTCCTTTCTAATAGCTTCGTTTTTTGAGTACCTTAATACTTGTTTGAAGCCCTTCTCTTCTATGGGAGCAGTGCTTAACCCCTCCCCTTGGACAGCCCACAGCAGCCACTGGCCCAAGAGGAGCCAGGGAGAAAACTTTACCAGGGCAGTGGACTGCCTTATCTGCAGTAAACAAATTGCTATTTTTTCCCTATTTTTTTCCCAATATGCAATGCCAGGAACCTCTCAAGACTGCCCAAATTCTAGCCTGTGTTTCAAACAGTTAATTCCCAGCTTGATTTCTGTCACCCCAGCTGTGACACTGCTGCCTTTGGGCAGCACCTCCTGTGACGCCCAGATGGATCCTTGCAGAGCTGGCAGGGAGCAGCCCTCTTGTCTTCCCCAACAATGCATTCCTTAGCAAAATCCAGTCAACTTCTGGAACAAAGAGGGCTTGTCTCAGGCTGGCAAGGCTCAGATCAAGTGTTTACTCTGCTTTCTCATAGTGCAGCTCTCAAACCAACGCTGCCCGGGACCTCCAAGGGAAAGTGAAGCAGCAGAAATCCAAAAACCTTTGGATTTCTGAGCCTGAACTGGGGATATCAGCACCCAGAATTTGGGGTAGAAGGTTTGGCTTGGCCAAACAGAGTCATGGAATCACTGAGCTTGGAAAAGACACACCTTTGTGCGGAGGCACAGAGCCCTCGCATGAACACAGCTCGATTTTCATCGCATCTCATGCAACAAAGCCCTTGAATCCAGGCTTAGCCACAGAAGGTGGTAACTAATGCCAAATGCTTCCAAAACATCTCAACATTTCTAGTCAGCCACAGGGAGGAAACAGAAAATACAGAACTCTGAAATGATGAGAAAAATAGAGGGAAAACCAAAGTGACAGTCGTTCAGACTTGGCAGGCTCTTTAGAACAGCAGCAGTACAATTAATGTCTACATCACACCCTGTGACTAATCCACTTATTTCAGAAAAAAAAAAGAGAGAAAATTTACTTGAATGAGTACCAGGTGATTCAGGGCAAAAGAGGTGCTCCAAGAGTTATTCTAGGAAATGGAAACAGCTCTCACTCCAGTGACACAGCCAGGTCACTGATGAGTTTCCTCAGCCAGGAGAGGTTTCATTAAAATAGAGTTCTTGTGTCCTGAGTCTGAGAGAGAAGATCTCCTAATATTCACAAGCTGCTGTGTGAATTTTAGTGTCTCCTTATGTTTTGCCATCTAGATAAAAACAGCCAAAAAAATGTAAAAATACCACAGGGAGATTCTGGTGCAATCCTGTTAAAAAAGCTTCGTTGTGGCTTGGTGAGTCTGATGGAGTTAACTAAGAAAATAAAATTATCTGTTGAGTGAAATGATCTCCAGAGTATATTCCTTTAGTTATGTAATTGGAATTTGGTGCAAGCAGTGGGGCTTGGGCGTTAAAGGACCCCATGGCCAGAACTGGGAGCAGAAGGTTGTGCTCAGCTGCTGAATTCAGCTTGATGTCAATGGATGCCTGTGGCATTCCCTGGGAAAGCATGGGGAGAAAGTAATGAAAACCGGAAAAATGGTGTTTCTTACCCATACCCTGCAAACCCTAATTGGGTTTTGAAATCTCAATCTACATGAGGATTTGCTATTAACAAATAAAAAATTGAATCTACTTGCTGGCTATGAGATGCAGAAACAAAACCATGTTTATTTATACCCAGTTATAAATATTTTTGTGGCAGGTTCCTGGGAAGGAGGGCTACAGAGCTGAATGATCTGCTTCATTCTCCAAAATTAGAATAGAAGGATAAACAGGACAGGAAATCCAGCATACAAATAAGCAAACAAGGACTTTGTTTCTGAGCTTTGCTTCAACCCCTGTTCTGGCCAAATAGGTGGCTTGGTACCACTGGGAACAGCATGAAGTCAGGAACCCACAGACCCCGTGCAATTATTTACTAAAAAATACACATGCATTTTAAATCAAATTGCTTTTGATCCCTTCTCTTCCCATTAAAGAAACCTTGAGGAGAATTTCTCAGGGATGTGCAGTTTTCAGTTTTGTCAGAGTTCTGAGCACTTTCAGCTCTTTGCTCGTTCCCCTCTCCCAGTGGAATGGGGGAGACAACTGGCGAAAAACAAAATATTAAAAAAAAATATATATGTAATATAAAATTAAATAAAATTAAATATCTTGAGCCCCTCCAGCGTCCTCACTGGCAGGGGAGGACGAGGAGGTGAGAAATCCTTGACTGAGTGTGAGAGTTGCTCAGAACCATCAGTGTGTTCTCAATATTATTCTTGTCCTAAATCCAAACAAGGCACTGTACCAGCTGCTAGGTAGAAAATTCACTACCCCAGCCAGAAGCAGTGCAGGGTGTGATTCTGTCATTGGGTTGACACTTCTAAGGGATTTTCTCATGGTGCTGCAAAAAAATTTGTTATTGGTGCTGAGATGATGAGTTGAGTGCTGAGTGAACAAGGACATGGTTGAGTCGAGACAGACACACCAGGAGGAAATAAAATAACCCAATACCAAAATCAGACAGCTGTTCAAAGGAAAAAGTGCCAAGTGATGGTTGGTGTGTCTCATCTGAGGGCAGAGCAGGTGACAAAAATAAGCAGCACCCAGAATGCTCATTTAAAAGAGCAAAAGAAGTGTCCTTCACGTGCTCCTGTTCTTGACACCCTTGTGTTTGCAGGCACCAGCCTTCACTGGCAGATTGGCATAACTGATCCCCTACAAACCAAACAAAAACCAAAACAAAAGGCCAAATAAACAATTTTAGCTTACATTTTGGCTTTAATTCCTTGTATTTTTTAACTAGGACATGAAAGGCAAGAAATCCCAGGTCTTGCTTTTCATGTTTTCATGCATCAGTGATAAATGTTTATGTGGCATTTGTCTGTTTGCATTTCCAGCATATTTCAGTCTGATTTTTAAATGTGCACAAGACGTTCTGAAAGGCTGGGTAATTCCTGAGAAGCCAAACTCCTCACAACTGTAAAACATACAGCCATGGAGGAGAAAACAAATTAAATAGTTTTGTGATCAGCAATCAAAAGTAATAAAAATTGAACAAAACTCCTCCTTCTGGAAAGCAGATATGAAATGTCTTTCACCTCTTGAACATTTGGGTGAGAGCTGAAAAGCCTCCTGGCTGGGATTCAATCTCTTGGATGACATTTGTGGGTTTGCCTGGTTTAGGGTGTGTGTAAATGGAAGGCTAAAAATTGATATAAAAAGCCTTTAGAATAGATTGTGTATTTCAGCCTTAAAAGATTGCAAACAACATATCTTTAACAACTCAGTGTATTTTGAATTTGGATTTATTCAATCTAGAGAAGCTAAAACTTAATGGAAAAGATATTAATCAATGCTCAAAATAATTAGAATATTGTAGAGCCACAAATTGCTGTGGTAAGATCAATTACGGTTCCTTTCCAGAGATGATCCATCTCACCAAATTAAATCTTCCTTCCTTTCAATAAACCTTGAAATATTTCTTGATGCCTCACTCACATTTTCACTCCAGCTCACAAAACTTTGAGGCATTAGATAAATGGTTTTAGAATGATGTGAGAGGAGAATTAAAGAGGAGAAAAATGATAAAATAATTGTGCTAAACAACTTGTGGCAAGAAAGTTGAAATTGTTTCTTAATCCTTTAAGAGGTGTTAGGATTACAAAGCTGTTCTAAGGCATTGTAGCAGAATTTATTGAAGATAAAGATATCACAGCTTCCCACAAATGGCAGATGTGAGTCTGTCATCAGTGAGGCATTTTGGTGGCTCATAAAATGTAAGGTTTGCCCTGCATTCATCCAGTGAGTGATGCTGACCTTTGCTCTGGCGTTATGCCATGTGAAAGCAGCTCCTTCAGTGCCAGCCTGGCAGGAAAACCATCAAGAACAGAAACAACATCTGCCAGGAGGGTGACAGCACCAACCTCTGGTGTGAGGGAATTGTTAGCAGCAGGGGTAAGATATTGAAATATTTATAATTATAATAATTATAATATTTATATCACTATATTTAATAAAATTACATATTTCATATACTTTATATTATCTAATATTTATAATATTTATAATTATATTTTGATATATTAAAGTAATTTTTAGATTAAGATATCTAGAAGTTCCCTGTGTAGTGTTTCAGAAGCACAGGCTCAGACCATCACTTGGAATTGTTAATCAAACAGACCACACTCTGCAACACAGTAAAACATTTGTATTTCAAGCACAGAGATATTAATTTGAGAGACAAAATAGATTTATTGCTATGTAAATATTACCTCCTTTGATTATAAATTACACTGCTCACAGAACAGATTATTTTAGCTTGGAAATTTCTGCATTTTATAAATATGCACAGACCCATCATTGTTTCAATGAGAAATATAGCACTAAAAGCAATACTCAGAGTAATTAGAATATTGTATAGCCACAATTCTGGTTGCTAGAAGAGCCCAGCCCTATGAGTGAAATTTCTGGGGTTTGATCTCAGCGTATTGAAGGTCAAGGCACAAAGAGCTCCAGTTTTAAAGGAGTGGCTCCCAGATCAAAGTCAGAAATAAGCAAACTCACAGATTCACTGCTTTCAACTATTTGGACAGGCTTCATATTAGCAAGGATGACAACTCAACTAAACAAACTTCATGAGCAGAGCACAACTGAGGGAATGAAATATTTCTCAAGAAGTCTGGGAGTTTGCTCCCAGCTGGCTGTCATAGAATCATGGGATCATTTAGCTTAGAAAAGTCCTTTAAGGTTATCGAGTCCTACCATTAAACTACCACAGATAGGCCCACCAAGAAACCATATCCCCAAATCCACAATCAGACTGGAGCCAACTAGCACAATTCAAGGAGTTTTAGCACTAAAAAGGATTACAGGGAACTCTCCTTTGGGACAGCCAGGGAAGTTACACTTTTTAAAATGTGGGTGAAAGCAGAAGCTTGCAAGGTGCGGATCTCTCCCTTTTCATGGCAAAATTGGCAAAAGCAGATTTCAGTGAGACATGACAGAGCTGTGGCTTTCCTTGGAGCCCGTTGGTCACCCTGGAGCAAACGTGAGAGAAATTTATTCATCTTTCCC
This sequence comes from Molothrus ater, assembly GCF_012460135.2. Taxonomy (NCBI): domain Eukaryota; kingdom Metazoa; phylum Chordata; class Aves; order Passeriformes; family Icteridae; genus Molothrus; species Molothrus ater. The sequence goes on along the minus strand of NC_050485.2, from coordinate 31,749,951 downwards.
AGTGCTTCCACTGGGAGCATCCCCTCCTCGGAGCTGAAGGGGCCCAACCACCACATCCACGTGCTCCTCAGCGGGGCTGGTGTCCCTCTTGGGCCTGGAGCTGCAGCCCCTGTAGCAGTGGGAGGAATAGTCCCCGAGCCTGCAGACCAGCATCTGGCACTTGAGGTACACCGACGGGTGCCGGCTCATGAACTTGAAGGCGTTGAACTTGAACCGAGCAAAGTGGCTGGAAGGGGAGTAGTACGTGGCGTAGGAAGAATCTCTAGGACACCTAGAAAGGAGCAAAAGAAGGGGATTAGTCTCTTCACAGATGCGCACAGGCGCGTTCCTGCAAAATTAAAATTCAAATTATTCGATTTATTATGATACATTCCCGCGAAATTCAGATTAAAACTGAATTGTGTCATAGTCTGGTACTAGGAAAGCAGTAGGGTAAAAATGTAACCTTCATAGCACAGTATGAAATTTAAAAATATAGAAATATATAAAATATAAAATAAAATATAAAAAATGTATTTTAAAGTACTATGAAACAGTTGCTGGAGGGTTGGCAACTCTTCTTCTTTTTCTAAGAGAAGAACACTTTAAGTGATGAAGAGGGAACAGCAGACTGTTATTTATGTCAGTGTTATACAAGGCATAAAAAATCACTCTAATGCTTGACCTGGTTTTACTAAAATATTTAACTCTTAGGATGACAATTCCTACTGCCAGTTTTCACTGTGTCATCTACTTTTCTCCCACTACTTCAAATTTTGTTCACAGGACAAAGAAGGAGTAAGTGCAATGAAAGTAAGGTCTAAATATAATTTCTTATTTCCAAGCTCATACTGCAAAAATAAAAAAATCAAAGACCACTTTTCACAGTCTGCTGATAGCGAGTTCTAACTCCATTCAGATTATCTGTATCATTTAAAGTAAATGTGGATGGCGGGTGTGCTTCAAGCCTTGAAGAAAGCCCTTACCCATTCCTGACTAAGTAATAGGCCAGCGTGTTAAAATCACGGGGGTCAGGTGCTGCCACACACGTGTCCACAACCACCTTCAGGTTTGGGTCTGGGCTGTGAAGACAGGCTTGCAGGTAGAGGTTTTGGTTGAGGTCGATGTAGTAGGGAGATGCGCGCACTTGCCGCCGGAACGCCGGGGACTTGTAGAAGGTGATGTTCATGTTGTATCTCCCAAACTGGTACTCGTCCACATCCACGGTGTCCTCAGCAGCGTACACCACCTGCTGCCAGCTCTTCCGCAGCATTTTGCAGCTGACGTGCAAGTTGATGTTCTTCTTCCTCTTGATTATGTACCCGGAAGACGCGACCCTGATGGTGTTGGAGTAGTTGATTGTGTCGTTGTTCTCCTGTTTAACGATGCAATTTAAAATCAGGAACTGTGCTTTTGTCATGTGTCACTGTCATATTTCCTGAAAAATCCCTTCGCCAGGATTTCTTCTCCTGGGAAGATGAGAAGCCTCAGCTTCTCCTGTGTTTGCTCCTCTGGAATGCGGTCTGGAGGTTGTTTATCCAAACATGTGAATTGTTTTTACTTAATGACCAAACACCATAAGCTGTGTCGGACTCTGAGGAGTCAGTCATGAGTTTTTATTATTCTTTCTTGTTAAGCTTTCTGTCTGTATCCTTCTCTTTCTTTAGTATAGTTTTAGTATAGCATAATATCATCGTATCATATCATATCATTAATATAAGGTAATGTAATGTAATGTAATGTAATATCATATCATATCATATCATAAAATAAAACAATAAATCAGCCTTCTGAGAACATGGAGTCAGATTCCTCATTTCTCACCTCATCCTGGGGACCTCACAACACCACAGTCATGTTCCATCTAAGTTTTGCCAAGCTTTGATACATTTTGAGTGCCCAAAACAGGGAGTTTACCTCTTGTATTGTCCCACAGCCATTGTAGGGGATGTTGAATACAACCTCCTGGGAGGTGACTGTCGGTCTGCAGCGATTGTCATTCAGGGTGACCCTCCGTGCTGAGTATCCCTGGGACTGGAGGTAGTCTCTGCTGACCACTACGTGCATGTAGTCTGGCAAGCACTGAATGGCTGGTAGAAGAGGAAGGTATAATGTATTTGTGACTTTAGGTATTTGGTAATGATTAGAGGCAGGTTTTTTTCTGAATTTAGAAGTCAGGCGGTTCCCACCCCAACCCACTCTATTTCACACACGTCATTCAATTTCCACAATTCAATTTCCAACAATCTTTAAATTGGCACAGATATTTATTCTGCAAACAAAAACAATAAATAGGCTTGTCTGTTGGGAAACACTGGCCAGGAACTTACTGGTGTTGTGACCTGCTGGAATGGAGGAGTAGTGAGCCTGAAAGCCTCTGAAGGAGAATCTGGAATCGCTGTGGAAGCGAACACTCATCATGTTTGAAGAGGACACGTATGTGGGAAAGGAGCCAGAACAGAATCTCCCAAGAAGAGGGGAAGAGTGGAGAGGTCCATCGTAGACTTCGATGTAGTCATGCTGGCACGTCCTGCTTTGCATCCTGGTAGAAAAACATCAGCACTTTGTCAAATCCATTTCAGAAACACTGATTTCACTGCCTAACACGTGATAAAATCTTTCAGCATTTAAAGTTTTCTCAGCACAAATTTAATTTGTCTTTTATGCAGCTTTAGCAGAAAATGGTGAGTAAACAATGCAACATCAATCCAGATTTTGATCTGGACTTCAAACTGTGGATGTCATTGGAAGTATCTTTAAAATTGGGAAGGTTGGTTGTTTCAAATAAGATCTCAAACTTGTCAAGTAAGTTTTGACTTTGATATTTTCCCAGGGAATCAAGGTTTTACTTACACAATATCTCTAAATGTGAGAGTTACACGGAAATTGTTCTCCACTTGTATTTCCCACACGCAGTCAGCGTCGTTTGGATAATTTCCAGGGTAGTTGGGACTCTGCAGCACCCCAGAGGGATCTGAGACTGAGCCACCACAAAAATAAGGTGCTGCAGAAAGAAAGGGGACAGAATTTACTTACAGTAACCTCTGCAAAAGTGTACTTGAGCTGTACGTGCCTCACCCATAGTAATTGAAAAGCAGGTCCCCTGCTGACTGCAGGTGGTAGACTAGAGGAGCTGAGTCAAAACTAATATTTGTTTTTTGCTTTAGGTTTGCTTGCATGTTAGATTTGGAATTCACTCAGGGGTGGATTTCCATCCATGGTGTCAGACTACCCTCTTCAGGCTGGGCTGGTAACACCTGGATGCTTTCTGCCCCTTTTTAGAGTTGAGGTCAATTCTGGGAGGTGTCATGACAGTTGAAATGGAAGCACCTTCCTCAACAGACAGCCTCTCATCAGTTACTCTGCTGCTTCTCTTTATTCCCCTAAGGTCTTTGGAGGGTAAATAAGTTGCAAGTTTTCTAGAAAAAAAGCAATTTTCTGGTCTCAGACTGAAATAAGCCCTTCAGGCTGCTGTAAAAAGTCCTAAGTACAAACATAGCTGCAAAAAGCTTTAGTGTTCCTGCCAGCATGAATGACTTAATTCTTGTCACAGGTAATCCTAAAAGTGTCTTTGTAGGAAGGTGAGCAGAGCCTCTGAATGTAAATGCTACAAGATGTGACATTTAAAGATGAAATCCATTTTATATTCTGCTTGAAAAAGATCATTCACACTTGCAGCGATATTGTCATAGAGACAAAAGACAAATTTACAGAAATATGCAACAGGGAGACAGACAGATCAGAAATAAGAAATAAGCAAGGTGAGAAGAGCCACAGCAAAGCATTACCTGGTGGAGGTGTTGAGGTGGCCACTGGAGCTGTGGGTGTGAAGGAAGAAGAGAGACACGTGAGAACTGCAATTCATGAGAAAGGATCTGGGGCCGGAACATGGCCTCACCTTGAGGCACAGAGTGATAAAATGGGGATCACAGGGAGTCAGGGAAGCAGAAACAGGAGATGAGGCACAGAGGGCCATGAGCTCCAGGGGAGACCCAGTTGCAAGCACTGCAAATGACCATATTCTAGTTTCTTCTGATCATATCCCAAAACCCAGAGTATATCTAATAAACAGCTCTGGTACAAACAATACAGGAATTGAAGGGATGAAGGCAGATAGATCCCTGGGCGTGATACTCATGGTTGCAGTAAGAGGCAATCCCTCTGCAAAGAGTTTCATTAAACCAGCAATGGCTGCAAAGTTCCTGGATTCAAAGCACAGCTCTGTTCCATTTGCCAGCTCTTCCCCATGCTCTGTTTGCATCCTAGTTTACTTTGGGGTGGCCTAACAGGAGAGGCCCAGGGCTGGGAGAGGCCCAGGGCTGGGAGATTGCCTGCAGTGCAATGAGCTCTGGCAAGGGAGATGAGGAGCAGTGGGGAGGGCAGTGAATGAGAGTGGACAGGGTTACCTTCTGTGCTGCTGCTTGCTGTGCTAGCCACTGTGCTTGTGGTGGTCAGCAGTGCTGGGCTGGACACCTCAGATGTGGCAGAGGCTGGTGCTGTGGTGGTCATTTCCAGAGGGCTGGGTGTCTCTGTAAGTTGGGGAGGTGATGAGTTCAATGGCAATGGCCATGAAAAGCAGAGCTGGAGGCCTAAAGCCAGGAGAGAGGATGGAGCTCTTTCCTTCCTTTCCCCCATCCTGGCACCAGCCTGACCTGTCCCCAGTCCTGCCCCATCCTCTATAAAGAACAACCCCTCAATCCACAGCTTTGCCCCATCAGTGGATGCCAACAGCAGGAATTGTGGAGATCCTGCTGTTCCCTGTCTGTGCAAGAATGGGGATTTTGGATGGCATAGGCTTGAGTCTCAGGTAGCAGAAGAGCCCAGCCTCACCACTGCCCTGGCCTGATCCCAACCCCTGTTAGAATGAAATGCCAAAGAGCCAGAGTTCCCTGCTGGCCACTCACCTGCACAGATGACACTGGCATCCTCCATGTGCACGCAGTTGTGCACGCCCCAGCCGTTGTGCCGGCACATCTGCAGGGAGGGCTCGTCCCCGCGGCACTGCACGTCGTCCAGGAAGATGCGGCCGGAGCCCGGGCCAAAGCGAGCGTTGCGTGGGGCATCCAGGGCCTGGCCACAGCCCAGCTGCTGGCAGACCACCCGGGCATCCCTCATGTCCCACTGGTCGTCACACACCGTGCCCCACGTGCTGCCGTCGTACAGCTCCACGCGGCCCTCGCAGCCGTTCCTGCCGCCTGACAGCCTCACGCTGGGCCCTGACACACGGCACGAGGCATTGGTTTGAGTCCCTCCAACCCAGCATCCACAGTCCCAACGACCTCCCCTGCTGTTTGGAGATTTTGCCTCTGTGACTTTGATCTGGGGTGTTGCAGGTCTAGGGAGATCAGGGAAGGGCAGTGACTGTGCCAACAACACTGGCATACAGATGGCAGATGTGACCTCCTCTGGCCTTGCTGACAGTGTCCTGATTGTGAACCCTGGGCACAGAGATGCTCAAGAGCCTGGCTCATGGGCAGAACAGCCCTTTGCTAGCCGTGCATGTGGCCCATTCACTGTGGGGGACATTCATGCACCCTGGAGTTGTCAGGGGAATAGGGGAACAGCAGCATTTCACCGACCAGTATCAGCCCTGTTGGACACCCCTCTTTTGTTATTGTGCCAAGCTGGGGCTGGCTTCAAAAGCAGGCCTAGGCTGGGAGAGCTGTACTTACCTGTTGTGAGCGGCCATTGAGGAGGAGGAGATGGCTGGGGGGCTGCAACAAAGAACAGGGAGTGAATAAATGGGCAGCAAATACAGCTGGAGTGTAACAATGGATGAACATGGACATAGACATGGATATGGGCATGGGCATGGACAAAGATGTGGATGTGGACATGTCCGTGGATGTGGATGTGGACATGAAAACCCAGGCTGTAGGATGAAAAGGGGACGAGAGCATGGAGTTCTGTCCAGCCTTTCCCCTATCCAGACACCACAGTGCTCCCAGTCCTGCTCCATCTTTCCCACACTACAATCTCTCAATGTGTTTTGTGCGACCGCATCACTCAGCCCCAGCTCTGCCCAGAGAATTCAGCCTGCCTGCCTTCAGTGGAGGAAGCCAAACCGCTTGAGATGGTCTCTGCTGGCCACTCACCTGCACAGATGACACTGGCATCCTCCATGTGCACGCAGTTGTGCACGCCCCAGCCGTTGTGCCGGCACATCTGCAGGGAGGGCTCGTCCCCGCGGCACTGCACGTCGTCCAGGAAGATGCGGCCGGAGCCCGGGCCAAAGCGAGCGTTGCGTGGGGCTCCCATGGCCTGGCCACAGCCCAGCTGCTGGCAGACCACCCGGGCATCCCTCATGTCCCACTGGTCGTCACACACCGTGCCCCACGTGCTGCCGTCGTACAGCTCCACGCGGCCCTCGCAGCCGTTCCTGCCGCCCGACAGCCGCACGCTGGGCCCTGACACACGGCACGGGGACAAGGATGAGCTCACACCAGCCCAGCACTCTGCTCTGCCCACATGGGCCACTGCAACGGGGCTGCTGCCAGGCCAGGCAGGGGGCTGGGGGACTGGAATTACCTGTGGAGTATGGTGCCGATGTGGGGAGTGTTGAAGCTGTGGATGCAAGGAAGAATTTGGTGTCAATGACAAATGTTCTAAACATATCAGCACATGTCATGCAGATGGGTGTCGCTCGTTTTCTAGGAGCCCCTGTACTGTGATTCCTTCAACATCTTGCAGAGCTCTTTCAATCATCTCAAATCACCATCCTGACTTTGCTGTTTCACACAGGAGCCCCGTGCACACAGAGACATCTCCTGAATGTCAAAATATTTAAGGGAGCATCTTTCTTTCCTCCATCCACATCCCCAGAGCCAGGGCATGTCTAGGAAATAGTTCTGGTACTACCCATGCAGGACATGAGGCAGATAAGGCAGAATGAATTTTTGCTCATGGTTGCAATGAGAGGCAATCCCTCTGCAGACTTTCAATAAACCAGCAAGGGCTGCAGAGTTCCTGGAGTCAAAACACAGCTGTCCCATTTGCCAGCTCTTCCCCATGCTCTGTTTGCATCCTCAGTTTAGTTTTTTAGTTAGGTGGCCTAACAGGAGAGGCCCAGGGCTGGGAGATTGCCTGCAGTGCAATGAGCTCTGGCAAGGGAGATGAGGAGCAGTGGGGAGGGCAGTGAGTGACAGTGGACAGGGTTACCTTCTGTGCTGCTGCTTGCTGTGCTAGCCACTGTGCTTGTAGTGGTCAGCAGTGCTGGGCTGGACACCTCAGATGTGGCAGAGGCTGGTGCTGTGGTGGTCATTTCCAGAGGGCTGGGTGTCTCTGTAAGTTGGGGAGGTGATGAGTTCAATGGCAATGGCCATGAAAAGCAGAGCTGGTAGCCTAATGCCAGGAGAGAGGATGGAGCTCTTTCCTTCCTTTCCCCCATCCTGGCACCAGCCTGACCTGTCCCCAGTCCTGCCCCATCCTCTATAAAGAACAACCCCTCAATCCACAGCTTTGCCCCATCAGTGGATGCCAACAGCAGGAATTGTGGAGATCCTGCTGTTCCCTGTCTGTGCAAGAATGGGGATTTTGGATGGCATAGGCTTGAGTCTCAGGCAGCAGAAGAGCCCAGCCTCACCACTGCCCTGGCCTGACCCCAAACCCTGTTAGAATGAAATGCCAAAGAGCCAGAGTTCCCTGCTGGCCACTCACCTGCACAGATGACACTGGCGTCCTCCATGTGCACGCAGTTGTGCACGCCCCAGCCGTTGTGCCGGCACATCTGCAGGGAGGGCTCGTCCCCGCGGCACTGCACGTCGTCCAGGAAGATGCGGCCGGAGCCCGGGCCAAAGCGAGCGTTGCGTGGGGCATCCAGGGCCTGGCCACAGCCCAGCTGCTGGCACAGCACCTGGGCATCCCTCATGTCCCACTGGTCGTCACACACCGTGCCCCACGTGCTGCCGTCGTACAGCTCCACGCGGCCCTCGCAGCCGTTCCTGCCGCCCGACAGCCGCACGCTGGGCCCTGACACACGGCACGAGGCATTGGTTTGAGTCCCTCCAACCCAGCATCCACAGTCCCAACGACCTCCCCTGCTGTTTGGAGATTTTGCCTCTGTGACTTTGATCTGGGGTGTTGCAGGTTTGGGGAGATCAGGGAAGGGCAGTGACTGTGCCAACAACACTGACATACAGATGGCAGATGTGACCTCCTCTGGCCTTGCTGACAGTGTCCTGATTGTGATCCCTTGGCACAGAGATGCTCAAGAGCCTGGCTCATGGGCAGAACAGCCCTTTGCTAGCCGTGCATGTGGCCCATTCACTGTGGGGGACATTCATGCACCCTGGAGTTGTCAGGGGAATAGGGGAACAGCAGCATTTCACCGACCAGTATCAGCCCTGTTGGACACCCCTCTTTTATTATTGTGCCAAGCTGGGGCTGGCTTCAAAAGCAGGCCTAGGCTGAGAGAGCTGTACTTACCTGTTGTGAGCGGCCATTGAGGAGGAGGAGATGGCTGGGGGGCTGCAACAAAGAATAGGGAGTGAATAAATGGGCAGCAAATACAGCTGGAGTGTAACAATGGATGAACATGGACATGGACATGGATATGGGCATGGGCATGGACAAAGATGTGGATGTGGACATGTCCGTGGATGTGGATGTGGACATGAAAACCCAGGCTGTAGGATGAAAAGGGGACGAGAGCATGGAGTTCTGTCCAGCCTTTCCCCTATCCAGACACCACAGTGCTCCCAGTCCTGCTCCATCTTTCCCACACTACAATCTCTCAATGTGTTTTGTGCGAGCGCATCACTCAGCCCCAGCTCTGCCCAGAGAATTCAGCCTGCCTGCCTTCAGTGGAGGAAGCCAAACCGCTTGAGATGGTCTCTGCTGGCCACTCACCTGCACAGATGACACTGGCATCCTCCATGTGCATGCAGTTGTGCACGCCCCAGCCGTTGTGCCGGCACATCTGCAGGGAGGGCTCGTCCCCGCGGCACTGCACGTCGTCCAGGAAGATGCGGCCGGAGCCCGGGCCAAAGCGAGCGTTGCGTGGGGCTCCCATGGCCTGGCCACAGCCCAGCTGCTGACAGACCACCCGGGCATCCCTCATGTCCCACTGGTCGTCACACACCGTGCCCCACGTGCTGCCGTCGTACAGCTCCACGCGGCCCTCGCAGCCGTTCCTGCCGCCCGACAGCCGCACGCTGGGCCCTGACACACGGCACGAATCATTGGTTTGAGTCCCTCCAACCCAGCATCCACAGTCCCAACGACCTCCCCTGCTGTTTGGAGATTTTGCCTCTGTGACTTTGATCTGGGGTGTTGCAGGTTTGGGGAGATCAGGGAAGGGCAGTGACTGTGCAAACAACACTGGCATACAGATGGCAGGTGTGACCTCCTCTGGCCTTGCTGCCAGTGTTCTGATTGCGATCAGGGGAATAGGGGAACAGCAGCATTTCACTGACCAGAATCAGCCCTGTTGGACACCCCTTTTCTTATTGTGCCATATTGGGGATGGCTTTAAAATTGGCACTAAACTGGGAGAGCTGGACTTACCTGTTGTGAGCGGCCGTTGAGGAGGAGGAGATGGCTGGGGGGCTGCAACAAAGAACAGGGAGTGAATAAATGGGCAGCAAATACAGCTGGAGTGTAACAATGGATGGACATGGACATGGACATGGATATGGGCATGGACAAAGATGTGGATGTGGACATGTACATGGATGTAGATGTGGAGATGAAAACCCAGGCTGTAGGATGAAAAGGGGATGAGAGCATGAAGTTCTGTCCAGCCTTTCCCCTATCCAGACACCACAGTGCTCCCAGTCCTGCTCCATCTTTCCCACACTACAATCTCTCAATGTGTTTTGTGCGACCGCATCACTCAGCCCCAGCTCTGCCCAGAGAATTCAGCCTGCCTGCCTTCAGTGGAGGAAGCCAAACCGCTTGAGATGGTCTCTGCTGGCCACTCACCTGCACAGATGACACTGGCATCCTCCATGTGCATGCAGTTGTGCACGCCCCAGCCGTTGTGCCGGCACATCTGCAGGGAGGGCTCGTCCCCGCGGCACTGCACGTCGTCCAGGAAGATGCGGCCGGAGCCCGGGCCAAAGCGAGCGTTGCGTGGGGCTCCCATGGCCTGGCCACAGCCCAGCTGCTGGCAGACCACCCGGGCATCCCTCATGTCCCACTGGTCGTCACACACTGTGCCCCACGTGCTGCCGTCGTACAGCTCCACGCGGCCCTCGCAGCCGTTCCTGCCGCCCGACAGCCGCACGCCGGGCCCTGACACACGGCACGGGGACAAGGATGAGCTCACACCAGCCCAGCACTCTGCTCTGCCCACATGGGCCACTGCAACGGGGCTGTTGCCAGGACAGGCAGGGGGCTGGGGGACTGGAATTACCTGTGGAGTATGGTGCTGATGTGGGGAGTGTTGAAGCTGTGGATGCAAGGAAGAATTTGGTGTCAATGACAAATGTTCTAAACATATCAGCACATGTCATGCAGATGGGTGTCGCTCGTTTTCTAGGAGCCCCTGTACTGTGATTCCTTCAACATCTTGCGGAGCTCTTTCAATCATCTCAAATCACCATCCTGAATTTGCTGTTTCACACAGGAGCCCCGTGCACACAGAGACATCTCCTGAATGTCAAAATATTTAAGGGAGCATCTTTCTTTCCTCCATCCACATCCCCAGAGCCAGAGCATGTCTAGGAAATAGTTCTGGTACTACCCATGCAGGACATGAGGCAGATAAGGCAGAATGAATTTTTGCTCATGGTTGCAATGAGAGGCAATCCCTCTGCAGACTTTCAATAAACCAGCAAGGGCTGCAGAGTTCCTGGAGTCAAAACACAGCTGTCCCATTTGCCAGCTCTTCCCCATGCTCTGTTTGCATCCTCAGTTTAGTTTTTTAGTTAGGTGGCCTAACAGGAGAGGCCCAGGGCTGGGAGATTGCCTGCAGTGCAATGAGCTCTGGCAAGGGAGATGAGGAGCAGTGGGGAGGGCAGTGAGTGAGAGTGGACAGGGTTACCTTCTGTGCTGCTGCTTGCTGTGCTAGCCACTGTGCTTGTAGTGGTCAGCAGTGCTGGGCTGGACACCTCAGATGTGGCAGAGGCTGGTGCGGTGGTGGTCATTTCCAGAGGGGTGGGTGTCTCTGTAAGTTGGGGAGGTGATGAGTTCAATGGCAATGGCCATGAAAAGCAGAGCTGGAGGCCTAATGCCAGGAGAGAGGATGGAGCTCTTTCCTTCCTTTCCCCCATCCTGGCACCAGCCTGACCTGTCCCCAGTCCTGCCCCATCCTCTATAAAGAACAACCCCTCAATCCACAGCTTTGCCCCATCAGTGGATGCCAACAGCAGGAATTGTGGAGATCCTGCTGTTCCCTGTCTGTGCAAGAATGGGGATTTTGGATGGCATAGGCTTGAGTCTCAGGCAGCAGAAGAGCCCAGCCTCACCACTGCCCTGGCCTGACCCCAACCCCTGTTAGAATGAAATGCCAAAGAGCCAGAGTTCCCTGCTGGCCACTCACCTGCACAGATGACACTGGCATCCTCCACGTGCCCGCAGTTGTGCACGCCCCAGCCGTTGTGCCGGCACATCTGCAGGGAGGGCTCGTCCCCGCGGCACTGCACGTCGTCCAGGAAGATGCGGCCGGAGCCCGGGCCAAAGCGAGCGTTGCGTGGGGCATCCAGGGCCTGGCCACAGCCCAGCTGCTGGCACAGCACCTGGGCATCCCTCATGTCCCACTGGTCGTCACACACCGTGCCCCACGTGCTGCCGTCGTACAGCTCCACGCGGCCCTCGCAGCCGTTCCTGCCGCCCGACAGCCGCACGCTGGGCCCTGACACACGGCACGGGGACAAGGACAAGGAGAGGTTTACACACCAGCTCTGCACCTGTAGTCCTGAACTTCCCAACTGCTTTTCAGATTTTGTCATAGTGACCATGAGGTGGAGTAGTGCAGAGCCAAAGGGGATTGGGGAGGTTAGTGACTGAGGACAGACTGTAGGCATACACACAGCAGTTCTAGCCCTTTCCAGGGACCTGTTCGTGTGCTGTTTGAGGTGTCTGGTTGCAGAAGTCACGGATTCACCTAGGCACTTCCAGAAAAACTATTTACAACCTTTTGGGGGAAACCAACCCCGATGGGGACCCCTTCAAGCACCCTGGAGATGTCATGGGCCAAGGGGGTCAGCTGCATTGCACTGAGCAGGATCAGCACTGTTGGACTCCCCTTTTCTCATCTTGTGCCAGGCTGGGCCTCATTTAGAAACTGGGTATAACCTGGGTGAGCAGGACCTACCTGTTGTGAGTGGCCATTGAGAAGGAGTGGTTGGATTGGCAGCTGCAAAGAAGAAGAGGGTGTGAAAAAATGTGAGTCCTCATAGTGAGGCTTGTGACAGTGTATAGACGTGGATGTGGACATGGTCATGAACACGGATATGAAAATTCAGGCTGTAGAACCAAAGGGGGAGGAGAGCTTGGGTCCTGCCTTTCCCCCCATTCCTGGACCTGTCCCCAGTCCTGCCCCATCCTCCCCAAAGACCAATTTGCCCCTTCCTTTAGCCTCTAAAGCAGGAAGTGTGGAATACCCAGTGTGCCGTCTCTGTCTAGAAATGTGTCTTATACATCGCGCAGCATTCAGCCCCTGGTGGCAGAAGACCCCTGGTGATAGACTGTGCCCTAGCCCTACCAGGGGAGCTCAGCTTGGCTGTTCCCAGAGAACCCAGAACACACTTATGGTGTGTGCAAAAGGCCACTCACCTGCACAGATGACACTGGCGTCCTCCACGTGCCCACAGTTGTGCACACCCCAGCCGTTGTGCCGGCACATCTGCAGGGAGGGCTCGTCCCCGCGGCACTGCACGTCGTCCAGGAAGATGCGGCCGGAGCCCGGGCCAAAGCGAGCGTTGCGTGGGGCATCCAGGGCCTGGCCACAGCCCAGCTGCTGGCACAGCACCCGGGCATCCCTCATGTCCCACTGGTCGTCACACACCGTGCCCCACGTGCTGCCGTCGTACAGCTCCACGCGGCCCTCGCAGCCGTTCCTGCCGCCCGACAGCCGCACACCGGGCCCTGACACACAGCACAAGGCACAACATCAGGTTTCCAACATCACAACCCCACCTCCCCAGCTGTTTTGGAGATTTGGCCACAGTGACTTTGATTTGAGGTGGTGCAAATCTAAAGAGACCAAGGAAGGGGAGTGAGAGAGCAAAGACCCCCAGTGCATGGAAGGCTGATGCATAACGAGGAAGGCAAAGCTGTGCTACACAATCCCAACAGTCTAATGTGCTTTTGGACCATGTTTGGGACACTGGCAGCATTTTCATACCTCAATTTCCAATCTGAGTTTTAATAATTGAAGGAGTATAACAGTAACACCTTAACACAAAAAAACCCTCAAACTCTGAGAACTCAACTCTTTGTAAAAAATGGGACTACAGCCCTTCTTCAGTGCAGAGTACTGGTGCTGCAGAGCAGCATGTATCACAATATGGGGAACCTCATGAGAACAGCCTGGAGGTCCTGGGAGCTGCCGGGGGCATGGGGGCATTTGCTAAAATGCCATTTTTGCACATTAAAATCATGTGACATTCCCTCATACCACTCATACACCTTGCAGGTGTTTGAGGCTATGGGCCCAGGCAGGGCATCCACAAGGAGATGGCCACCTCTGCTTGATGGCTGAACAGCAACAGCCGTGACCTGGCATCAGGACAGATATCTGTGTCTTGGGCTGGGCTGGCAAGCACATGGGCTTGAGGGAAGGGATTGCCCCCATCCTCTTGGTACTTGCCAATCCACTGCCAGGAGCCATGGAGTATCTGGCAGACCAGGACTTGGACTCAGCACCACTGCAGCTGCCGTTCTGCTGAGGCTCAGATCCTCCCTGGCAGAAGCCCTCAAATGACAAAATCCTTTGCCATGGGCAGAAGGGACCAGCAGCATTGCAGTGAGCAGGCTCAGCCCAGCAGCCCCCCTCTCTTCTCCTCTTGTGCTGGGGTGGGGCTCACTATAAAACTGGAAATATGCTGGGTGGGAAGGAATTACCTGTTGTGTACGGCCATTGAGCAGGAGGGGTTGGATTGGCACCTGCAAGGAAAAAGAGGGAGTGAATGAAAGAGTACTTAAGGCAGCAAACTCCTGGCAGTGGATGGACACAGACATGGACATGTACATGGGCATGGACATGGCATGGACATGGGCATAGATATGGACATGGACTTGGATATGGACATGGACTTGTAAATGCCAGGCTCAAGGAATAAAGGGATGAAAGGGCATGGAAATCCTGCCACTGACCTATCCAGACACCAGCCTGACACATGCCCAGTACAGCCCATGCCACGATCCCACCAACCTACTCTTTGCAACCACATGGAACACCTACACCTGTGCAACTGGAGAGCCTGTTCTGACCTCTCTGTGCAAAAGTGGGGATTTTGCATAACACGTATTTCAGCACCAGGCAGCAGAAAACCCCAGGCTCTCCTCTCTTCCCTGGATCTGCATGGCTGCTTCCCATGGAGGACACCAGCACTCATCCAGTGTGAGCTGCTGGAGAGCTGATGGTCTCTGCTGGCCACTCACCTGCACAGATGACACTGGCATCCTCCACGTGCCTGCAGTTGTGCATGCCCCAACCATTGTGCCGGCACATCTGCAGGGAGGGCTCGTCCCCGCGGCACTGCACGTCGTCCAGGAAGATGCGGCCGGAGCCCAGGCCAAAGTGAGCAGTGTCCAGCGCAGCCAGGGGCTCTCCACAGCTCAGCTGCTGACAGACCACCCGGGCATCCCTCATGTCCCACTGGTCGTCACACACCGTGCCCCACGTGCTGCCGTCGTACAGCTCCACGCGGCCCTCGCAGCCGTTCCTGCCGCCCGACAGCCGCATGCCGGGCCCTGACACACGGCACAGGGACAAGGATGAGCTCACACCAGCCCAGCACTCTGCTCTGCCCACATGGGCCACTGCAACGGGGCTGCTGCCAGGCCAGGCAGGGGGCTGGGGGACTGGAATTACCTGTGGAGTATGGTGCCGATGTGGGGAGTGTTGAAGCTGTGGATGCAAGGAAGAATTTGGTGTCAATGACAAAAGCTCCATACAGAGTCATCACAATGTCATGCAGATGAGTGCAGCCCATTTTCTAGGAGCCCCTGTCCTGTGATTCCTACAACATCCTGCAGAGGATCTCTCATCTCTTTCATTCACCTGAAATGCCCGTCTTGACTTGGCTGTTTCATGCACTGAACAGTGAGAGTGGACAGGGTTACCTGGTGTGCTCCCTTCCTCTCTTGGAATCCCTGCTGTAGTCATCATCCCTGCTGAGGCAGTTGTGTCTGATGTGGTGGTTGTCTCTGCTGAGGTTGTCATCTGTGCCATGAGGGTTGTTTCCTTTACCTTCTGCTCTATCATGGGCATCCCTGCTAGGGAGGCAATCCTTACAGTGGCCACAGCATTTGGTATGACAGGCAAGGATGGATCATTAATGCTGGTAGACAGGGTGAAGGTCTGTCCAGTCATTTCCCATAGAGACACCAGCCCAAAGTGCCCTGAGTCCTTCCCCAGCCTCCCAGCTCTGTCACCCTTCTGTCCCGCTCTTTGCCACTTCTCTGAAACCCTATTCCTGCAGGCCAGGAGGGTCTGCTGTGCTCTCTTTGTGCAAACAGGGCTTTTTCTTGGCACATGGTCAGCTCACCAAGCAACAGAAAGCATCAATCCACCAGTGGGACCTGTGCCAGGGGTTAGGATCACTCAGTAAAGAGATCAGGAGCATTAAGGAGACCAATGAGTGAGAGATGACAGGGTTACCTGGTGTGCTCTCCTCTGCTCTCATAGTTATTTTCTCTGGGGTGCCCAACAACGGTGAGGTTTTCATCCTTTTGACTGTGGTTATCTCTGATGAGGGGGACATCTCTGCTGGGGGGGACGTCACTGCTGGGATGGACGTCTCTGGCACGTCACTGGATATCATTGTGGACATCTCCGATGTGGCACTGGATGCCATTGTGCTGGTCATCTCTGCTGCGGGTGACATCTGTGCGGAGGTGGGCATCACTGCTGAGGTGAACATCTCTGCGGAGGTGGGCATCACTGCTGAGGTGGACATCTCTGGTGGGCTAGTGGGTGCGCTGGTCGAGTATGTTGGGCTGGACGTTCCTGCTAAGGAGGTCATTAGTGCAATGGCAATGGACACGAAAAGCAGAGCTGGACAAATAATGGGGAAAGAGAGCATGGAACTCTCTCCCGTCATTTTGGGAGTCTGTCTGCAGTGCAGTCAGGTCTGGGAAGGAAGCCCAGGGGCACTAAAGAGAACAGTGAGTTACAATGGACAGGGTTACCTGATGTGCTCTCCTCCACTGTGGTGATCATATAAGGCAGTGAGTACAGCAGTGGTAGGGCAGAGGATGGCATTTCTGTCTCTGGTAAAGCAGACATCTCTCTCATGGTTGTTTGACGTGAGTTGGGTGTGACTGCTAGGGTTGTCATTGGCATTGTGGTGGCCATTTCCACTAGGAAGGATTCCTCTGCTCTGGGGGATGATTGCACCATGGCTGTTGTCTGCAATGGGGTTGTCTCCTCCTCTGTGTTGGTTGTTAATCCAGTTGTGGCCATCTCCTCTGTGAAGACTGTTGATGCTGGCATTGATGTCTGTCTTAGAGACATTGTTGATTCTATGGGTGATGTTCCTACTGTGGAGGTTGTCTCCAGTGCTGTGTATGTTGGTGTTGGCTCTGCTTGTTTTGACTCAGACTCCTCTGTGAAAAAAAAAAAGAAGGAGAACACCCCACACATGAGCACTGTGCAATGGATATGTCTGTGTGGTAGCTACAAGCCCAGATCCTCAAGGATGAAGTGAAATCAAGAGCAATTACTCTGATGGCATGGTCCTTCTTATTTGGGGTCAATGGAGAGAATGGAGGTGGGTAACAGCCAATTTAAAATTTTTATTGGAAGTGGTATTTCCAGATGGTCAGCAGGGTAAGGTTCAGGGGTGGCATCTGCTCCCAGCCCCTGGACTCCACAGCCCAGGCATAGTCTGAGACTCCACAGCTCCTAGCATGAAGGGGGAAACTGTGGGACTGCTGGCAGCAGCAGGGCTTGGGCCTGTCCCCATTGTGAATGTCCTTCTGCAGAGGATCAGGACATCCCCAGGAGCAGTCTGGGCAGTGGTCTTGGGATGGTGCTTGGTGCAAGGGCAGGAGTGGACCAGGCTGAATCATCTGTTGGATACATCCAGCCTGTAGAAGGCACTGGAGCTATGAATGCAGGCAAGAAATAAATGGTATTTAAAAAGTCTCTGTGTGATGTGTTCACAGGTCTGGTAGCAATTTTTATTCTTTTCTTCTAAGTGAAAAACACTGGTGTAGCTAACACTTCCTTCCAGCATGGATTCAGCTCTCTAGGCTCTTACTCTCTAAGGAAAGTGGAAAACTGCAATATTGATACAAAACACCTGAACAGTCTGTTGTCTTCAGCAATGCTTGGTTCATGATGATCAGTTATTAATACATGAGAAAAAAAGATACAAATAAATTCTCCTAAAAAATAATGGGAAAGTAAAATGAACACAGCAAGGTGAAAGAGTACTCAAAATGGATAGATATTTGCAAAGGAAAAAGGCATTAATGGACCTAAATGAAGGAAGACTTGAAAAATATGGAAACAATCCAAAGTGAATTGTGAGCTATGACAGTCTGAGCTGTGATTGTGAAATTATTATTGCCCATAAGAAATCCATTAAGAATTCACCTAACTCCATTCTTCCCTGATAAACATTGCCTATCAGAGAGAGCTTTGTCACTAATTTTGAACTGTTTCCTTATTGCCACTGCCAGGTGATTGGATGGAACAATTGTCCTGCATATCTGCAATGTATATCTGATCCTTGGGGTTTTTAATAGATTTGCATGGATGAGCAAGCACAATTTTTACATAATGAGAAATCCACAAATCTGTAGGGGGATGGAATATAAGAAAATAAAAACAGTGTAGAAAGTAGTCTTACCCCTAAGGAGTTGCAGCTGGGCCAATTATCAAAGATCAGGAACAAACCTGATTTTAACAGGCCACAGCTGTAACCAATGAGACGAAGATGCTATAAAAGAGTGGGGTGGCTGGTTGAGAGGGCAACTGGAGTTAGTTGGCTGCTTTGTGAAGAAGAAAGAGTCAGTGCTCTGAGGAGATTCCCATGAGAAACACCAAGAAGGTGTGGAACTTTTGTGCTAGGAGACAACAGTATGGAACCCGTGCAATAAGATGACAACACAAATCTGTGCTGGTTCTGCCGGGTCAGTGGAATGAAAGGACAGGATGTGGGGCGGGGGGAGGAGAGTGTGGGAGTACCTGAACAGATAACAGAAGCATCTTCATAGTGGGCACAGTTGTGGATCCTCCACCCCGTGTGGTTGCAGCGCAGCAAGGACGCCTCATTTCCACTGCACCTCACGTTGTCCAGCACAATGTCACCTGAGCCCTGCCCAAAGTAGGCGCTTCCCAGAGCTGCGATGGCCCTGCCACAGCCCAGCTGCCTGCACACAACCTGGGCGTCAGCGAGGTCCCAGAAGTCATCGCACACCGTCCCCGACCGTCCCCGGTAGTAGATCTCAACACGACCTTCACACCGGTGCCTTCCGTTCACCAGATGGACGTAGGGAGCTTTGGGAGAGAGGGCATGGGCACAAAACAGTCATGGAAATAGGCTGGAAGGGACTAGAAGGAGCATCTATTCTGCCTTCTCCCCTTGTTGTCCCTAGAAGGTGTTGCCCAGTCTGTTATTAAGTGCCTGTGAGGACAGAGGTGATTTGTTCCTTTTTTATTCCTCTCTTCCAGTTCTTAAAATTAGCCACGTGGTTTTATGCAAGATCCCTGCAGTAAAGTTAGGCAGCTGGCTAAGCGTAAGTGGTTTAAGCAAGAAAAGAAATTTTTGGGGCAAGATTAAGGACTGAGAGTCCACACACACCAAATGCTATAGCTTATAAGAGTAACTTTAGTGGAAGAATTCCACCAAATGTTCTACAGAATGGATGATGGTTTCAACAGTATTATAAAGATTTCAATAGGAGTTCAGTGGCTTTATTTCTTATATATCAGTAAAATTTATTACATTTTGAAATAAAGAAATAACCTATCCTGTATGCAGCTGATTACTGCATTCATTCAGGTAAAGCCCATTTGCTTTTCAGTTTTATGTCTTGTTTAGACATTGTGGTGTGATCAGTATGAAAATCCTGATTTTAGACATCCATTTTTGATTAAGAAGTTTATTAAAGACTTTGCTATCAAGTGTAAGCAAGCAAATAAATGTTTTAACTTTGGATTTGCAGTATTTACACTCTGGAAATCAAAACATGCAGCTGCACTTGTTATATTTTACATTGCTGCCAAGTATATATTTACCTTATTATTAAACACTAAGTCATCCAAAGCAAAACAAATTTCAAAAGTTAACACCTCCAGGATTTCTTCACTGCACCTAATTCTTTGCTGTTGATCCAGAAGTACAGTCAAGATGGTGACCAAGCTTAATTTGCCCTGATTTGTATGACTTTCAAAGGGCAAAGCTATAAAAGTGCCCCTTGACTTATATCTGACTTGTTCCTTCAAATATCTACTTGAGCATGCACATTTTTGAACCCTATTCACAGGGGTTTTGAGAGGTGAAACAGCAAACCTGGCAAAAAGTCAGAGTGGGATTAGGAAATTAAGCCAATTTAAACCAGTTTTATTTGCTTTCATTCAAGGGCTGTCATCACTGTGAGAGCATAACCATCAGCTGGGGATGAAATTGGATAGGCTGAATCCTCCCTCACACTTCAAAGGTATCAAAAAGACAAAAGCCTGTGATTATACAAATACAGCAAATACTCTGTTCAGGGACACAGAGGCAGAGAGCAGAACCAGAGCAGCCAGAGTGAGATGAATTACCACTAGAAAAGCAGGAGACGGAGAGAATTGATGGGGTGAATGGTGGCCATATAAATTATCATCACCAAGCTTAAATAACTCATTAGAAAAGTCATCAGCAATTATTCTAAGATATACACAGAACTATTAACTCAAAGTCACCCAAACCACTCAGGAGATAGAGAGTAATCATAGAAGGAAAAATTCTATGATCATAAAAAAGTTGAACTAAAAGTATTTAATATCTCATAATTTTTAGATGTCCATCATTTAACCACAGTGCTAGAGTGTGAAAATCTAACTTCATGTTATATTTTGCTAAATTGTACATAATACCCAGAAGAACCAAATGATACAAGTAATATTAAATATATAGCATATGTGCACGCACATATACTCTGGAATAACATACACATGGAAAATATGTAAAGAAACAAATCTTTCCATGATTTTGAGATCAGATTTTTGGAACTGGAAGAATACCTCATTCATGACATACTCACAGACACAATTCTTGCAATGATACAAGGCACTAAGATGAGGAGGACCCTGTGGCAGCAAAATGAACTCCACAAAATGGTTCCAATCATCTTTATCATCCACTCTGATGATTAGTTCATAATTTTAGTAGAACAAAACTCTGCTCTTTCATCCAATTCCCAATCTTTTGCCCAAACCAATACCAGCCTGAATTTAATTTCTGCTCTTGAAACCAACCAAGAGGACTCCAAGAAGTCTTTATAATTTTTTTTATGTGCTCTGGAACAAGTCTAAGTCTTTTACCTGTTTTGGCCTCCAGAACTGCTGGACCCAGCAAGAGAAGCCATGTCAAAACCATGGGGGTACCCATCTCACCAGGTGCTGTTGATAAAGAGGACCTCACAATATATACTCTCTATTTCTGAAGGGGAGTGGCTCTCCAGGTCTCTTTTTCTTCAGAAGAACAATAAAACAACCACAGCCCTCTAATCTGAAACAAACATGTGTTTGATTTGTTATTTAATATTTTGTAACTTCCTGGGTTTTGCAAAAAGACAATATCTCAAGAGTAACATTTTCCATTGCCTGGAAGGAAGTATTTATGCTACCATAGGTTTCACAATCATCTCATTGTACCAAAAAAAAGAGAGCTCGTGTCCAAAGATACCTTTCAGTTCTGGCTGATGCATCTCAGCATTTTTCTTTCATGAGGAGGTTCCTGGTCAGGTATTGGGTTGGTAGTAGAATCTTGAAACTTAAATGGGTTTCTTGCAGCAAAATAGCAAGAGACCTTTGCCAGCTGATGTGGCAGGTCTTCTTGGGGAGCCATAAATGTCCTCAAGCTTCAGCAGACTTTGAATAAAATAAGATCAGACCCGGTGGCCCTGTTTAAGTATAATTGGGGGGTCTCTGAAGAACCTCGCAGCTGAAGTCAACAGCTCCAGCCCCAGTACAAACCAATTATTTTTGGGGCACGTTAAAGTACAAGCCAAAATTCCAAAAAAACTCACTGTCAGACAGATTGCAAGGAAATGTCAGAGAATCAGGGTCAACTGATAACTTTTTGTGCAAACACTATGGAAAAAAATCAGTGGATTTCATGCATAGTGAAGGAAATTACATAGATTGAAACTAATTTTGTTCTAAAATTTCATTTGATCCTTTGAACCAACAAAATGGAGGAAAAAAAGTCCTGATTTCTTCAGATAAAGAAAATGTCTTAATATATTCCTTGTTTAATTTTACACAGTGACAATAACAGCTGTATTATTCTTTGAAGAATGAATCCAAGGTTTTTCTACAATATGAAATAATGCTTAATTCTCATTCATAACTCTCTTGACAGAGTGGTTATTTTCCTCTGTTTCTGTGTTTCTAAAAATTTAACAAGAAAATCTGATGATCGTCCTAACACTGAAGAGTCAGAACACTGTTCTCCATCTCATCCTCCCTACCTCCACAGCCATCATGTCTTGCATGGAATTATCACCAGTTAAAATTGTTGCCACATATGAATTTATTGCCTCCAGGGACAGCCATCAAGCAGGAAGACCAAAGCCCAGGGGGAAAAGAGAATGATCTAAAACATCTTTCCACACAGGCCAATATCATTGGAATGGAAGAAGGAAGTGAAAAATATAAGAGGCCAAAGATAACTTTGGAAGCCTTGAAAGTGAACATTCAGAATGGTAAATATGTTTCTTCTTTATCCAAACAACCACATTTGCACATGAATGAGGATATGTACACAACACCTGGTATTCACTATTCATATTCTGGTTTTGACACCCTGACAAGAATGAAAAATCCAGTTTATTTGAGTGGCCAATCAAACACTGCAATCAGTGAAACAAGAGTGAGTGATGGGTCACAGTTCTTCTCCAAACCCTTGTAATAACTGGAAAAGGGTA
The DNA here is from genome assembly GCF_012460135.2 of Molothrus ater. Taxonomy (NCBI): domain Eukaryota; kingdom Metazoa; phylum Chordata; class Aves; order Passeriformes; family Icteridae; genus Molothrus; species Molothrus ater. Next base: position 31,727,718 of record NC_050485.2, on the reverse strand, counting down.
AGGAGGAAGGAGAACACAAAAGGAATTCCCAGGTGGTTCAAGTGCAAAAAAAAGTCTTAAGCTGCCCAGGTAAAAGATCAATATTGATTGTTTGATTAGTTCTTCACTACCTTCTTCATAAATAAATTAGTCATTTCAAAAATCTAGATATTTCTAGAGATCTTTATTATCAGACAATCTCTGCACAATGGAAATGGATAAATAATTTTTTTTAATTAACCTTAGTTAGTGAGTGCAAATACCATACAGTATTTCACCATTCCCCCTGGCTAGATAAATCTCTTGCAGTAACACATTTTTGTTCTCAAGGTCTTCTTCTGGCAGCTTGAGGTATTTCCCAGCACATCGCTCTGAGTGTGCTCTACACTGAGTCTTGAAAACACAATTTCTTCTGCTGACAATTGTGAGGGCACTTTACAAACATACTGGGTTTTTAAAGGTAAAAACAGAAACCAGTGGAAGGACAAACAAGATTATTCAGCTTTCACCCATGAATATAGGAAATTATCTGCACTGGAATAAGGATATCCACAGCCTTCTTCACAAAGGAGTGATAGTCTGAATCCAGGCAGGAAGGTTTGTGGCAGAGAGATCATTTCCCAATCTCATGACCCTTTCCTCATCATCAAACCCAGTTTTCTTGAATCCCGCATTTCTATAATGCTTGTGGATCAAGGGAGATAGCAAGAAATGAGGAGGAATCTGAAACATCTACCACCTGAGCAGTTTGGCAACACTTTCTGCAGCAATATTTAATAGGAAAACCGGTGAACTTGGTAATTCTACCTTGTATTTTATCCAGCCTTGGTATTTCTCCATCTGGGAGCCCTGGCACAGATATGCTATGGGAAAACTCAGCTCTGAACAGCACAGGGATGGTGAAGATTGGGACACCAGGATCTAGGCCTGGGGTCTTTCTGCTTGTCTGTGAAAATAATATTGAGAGAATAGAAGTGTAAAAACCACCATCGAGATGTACCCTGCAAGATGGTGTGGTAGCAACAGCACAGCAGCAGGGACAGGGAAAGGGGAATACAGCAGGTCTGGGAAGAGCACAGGGGAAGGTCCTGTTCTACAGAGTTAGGAAAGCCCAGGTCCAGGAGAGTCCTTGCTGTGCTGAGCAGAAGGCTGCATTCCTGTGAGCCCAGACAGTCTCTGGTCCAGAGAGCAGGCGAAGGCAGGTCAGCCTTCTGAGGTGCTCTGCCCTCCAAAGGTGGCTGCAGGCAGAGTGGGGAGGAGGACCCTAAATCCTTGTTCCTCAAGCATGGAAAAAAAACCTCTCACTTTCTGTGTGCAGTGCCAGCCCCTACCTGTGCGTGATCCTTTCTTTACATCACAGAGAGGTGGCGAGAGCCCTGCCTGGGACCATGAGGAGAAGGCAGCTTGGAGGAACAAATGGTACAGGCTGTGGGGCTGGTTCCTGTCAGAGCTGCCCTCATCCTCCCGGTCAGGTCAGGATGTCACCCAAGAGCACAGGTCACCTTCCTCACACGTCACCACTTTGGCTCATCTTGCACATCTGACACTGCTCAGTTCCAAATGAACTTGCCACTTTCACAGCTGGCTGGAAAACAGGAATGTCTCAAGAAGGGCATTTCTCAATCAATACCCGTGACCTTTCCACCTGTATTAAGCAGCTTCTTCCAAATAAATTCTTCCTTTTTTATTGTTTTTTTTTTTTTTTATTTTGTTTTCACATGGAGTAGGAGAGAGAACACACTTCCTTATGGGAACTTATCTACATTTTCTCCTTCCCACCCATTCCAGGTGTAGAAATGTGTGAGAGCAAGAGCAGGAATCATTGCTTGGCAAAATCACTTTGTCAGAAGCCACGTTCTCAAACCCAGCAGTGTGTTAGCCATGAGTTCACACATACAAGTGGGATGTTTGCAAGTGCACAAAAAAAAAAGTATTGCTCAAAAAACCATTTTCTTTCCTGTTGTTTTTAATTACATATTTAAGCAACAGGATTATATTAATCCTCCATATAAAATCGTATAAATAGCCTACATTTATTCAGAGAAATATGGATTTGGGAAGAACCAATCTCCCAAAGTCAGGAATGCTGTACAGCAATAATTCCTCACATGCAGTCCCTGAGTAAATTTGCTTATGGCTCATTATTGAGATTTTTTTACTGCAAATAAACATTTTTTTGTACTATTTCCCAGTGTATCTGTGGTGCTACACAGGTGTTTCATCTGCATATCAGCAAGGGCCAGATAAATCAGTTCTTGTTTCTCAAGTCACCTATTTCAGTCTTCTCAGACAGACACTCAGTGAGGAATTCAACAGAAAAGTTTGAAACCTCCAGCACTGAAGGTGCTTGTTTGGATGCTGGGATGAAAGAATCAATCCTTCTTTACACCTCAGGTTTTAAAATCAGGTTGCTTTATAAATTCAGTTCATGGTAATATCAGGTGTAATCTTGATTCTTCAGACATGGTCTGGATGGTGGAATAGCCAAGTAAGAGCTGCCCTTCACACTGATTGCAAACCCAAATAACGAAGCAGGTGGCTGGTGAAAGCGTCCTTCCACCTCCATGGAAGGAACTGGAGCTGCCTCTCAAAGTTTCTGGTATGGGATGGCCTCCTGCAGTCTCCTCTTCCAAAGAAACCCTCCCACTGTGAGAGCAGCAGCTACCAGCACCATGGTGGTCACAGCCAGAGGAATATGGGAGCTGGCAGCAGGCTCTGAGCTCAGAGTCTCCCCTTTTGCCTCGATGGCAGAGGCCAGCCCTGTGCATAAAAGAGTCAGAGAGAAACTTACTGTTTTGGTTTTTTTCCCTGAGCTAGTTAATTGCAAAGATAATTAGGCAAAGAGAATTTGAGTTAAAAAGCTCTAATCTTGATCTGATCGGAAAACTGCACATTATTTCACAAATTATTCTGTGTCCATACAAAACAAGTAAAGATTGTGGCAAGAAATTAAAGAGAAACTAGGAGTCTGTAGTGATTGCACTTAAAGACCTTAAGATGTTGCTTTCTGGTAGTGGAAACAGCAGCTACAGGACACTGAGAAACAGCATTTCCAAGAGGACCTAGAGATTGATTGCATATAAATAACAGACATGCAAATTAGGCACAGACAGCTTTGGAAAATTAATATAAATCAGATTAGTTACATCTCATCCCTCTTCCCATAGAAGTTAATCAATTGCCACTTGATAGGTGCAGAACAAAGAATGGATCTAAGCTATGATAGAAAGAGCTTGTAAATCTAATAGAACTATTTATATATATATAAAAATAATAAACCCCCATAAGAATTATAGCTGAATTGTAAATAAACCAGCAAAAGCACATTTCAGAGCTGTATTTCCTGTCTGAACTGAAATGCAAACAGACAGTAACACACGGAGTCTTACGTTATTCAAGATATTTAAACTTACCAATGTTCCTGCTCTCAGCGTGAGCTTCCCGAAGCTGCACGGGTCCAACAACAACATTCACTTGCTCGTGGGAAGAATCTGCATTCCTCCTGAACCTGCTAACACAGCCTTGGTAGCAGCGGGAGGGGAAGTCGTGGTACCTGCACACCAGCAGCTCGCAGCGCAGGAACACCGACGGGAATCGGTTCACGAACGAGAAGGCGTTAAACCCAAACCGAGCGATGTCGCTCCGTGGCGAGGGGAAGAGAGAGTAGGTAGAGTCACTAGCACACCTGGAAGGACATGAAATCAACAGATTAGCTATTAACTCACAGCTTGTCATGAGCAGAAGCACTATTGCACCCTCTCTTTGTGTTAAACCCAAACCGAGCGACGTCGCCGCGTGGCGAGGGGAAGAGAGCGTAGCTAGGGTCACTAGCACACCTGGGAGGGCATAAAACCAACATTAGGACATAAAATCAACATAAAACCAACAAGATTAGCTATGAACTCACAGCTTCTCATGAGCAGAAGCACCTTCTCTTTGCAATGAGTTTCAAGGTTAAGTATAAAACCAGGAAGTAAAAGAGAAATCAAAAGGCTTAAAAAAAAAAAAGTGCTTTTAGAAAGAAGAGAAATTACTTAAATGTGCACGGCACAGAAATTTCATAGCTTAACAAGTTCTGTGTAAACATGAATAGCTGAAAAGTGGCTAGTAAACATGGATAGCTGAAAAATGGTTCTGCTGGTTTCTGTGTTTCAGGTGAGAGCCTATTATGCATTTGCAAACAGGATTAACTGTATGAAAAGAGGCCCTTGAAAGTTGTTGCAGAAAGAGAAAGTTCTCCTTTCTTCTCTGGAAGCATAAAACTAATTTTAATATACTTTTTTTATTTTTAATAAACATTCTCTTTAGTGCTTCAATGTACTTTGGTACGAATTTAGGCAAAGTGGTTTAGGTTTCTAGAACAGTAAGAAAAAGCTAGGGAATTTCTCTTCTTTTTGAGTAGACAGTTTTGTACTCCAGTTACGATGCTGTAAAACTCATGATGTACAGAAATGTATAGCCATGGACACCCCTCCTTTTCATACATCTATTTCAGAAACAAAGTCAGACCTCAATTTCCTCACTGCCTCCTTGGGTGAACTCTCAGTGCTTGACTGCAACTTCTGAATGACGTTTAGTCACCATTCTGAATTTTACTCAGGCTTTGCCAAAAAGTTGTTCTTAGAAGAACATTTGCCCTGAGAATTGCAACCAACGTACACTGGTCCTAAATCACTTCATTTCACAAATTAAGTTCTTTTCGAACAACACATAGAGATGTTTTTAAAGTAATTTTGTTCAAAGTTCTTACCCACTCTTGCTCAATTCATAGACCAGTGTCCTAAAATCACTAGAATTAGGTGATGCCACACAGGTGTCCACAAACACAGTCAGATTTTGGTCAGAGCTGTGAAGAGAAGCTTGGAGGAACAAATTCTGATTCATTTCAACATAGTAAGGGAAGTCATGCACTGGCCACTGGAAAGATGAGGAGTTGTAGAACGTCAGGCTCACTTCATATCTGCCATACTGGGTTTTGTTGACATCAATGACATCATCAGCAATGTACATGACCTGAACCCAGGTGTTCTGCAGCATTTTGCAGCTGATGTGCAAGTGAAGGTCCTTTTGCCTCTTGATGACTTGGCCAGGAGCAGGCACTTTAATCACGTTGGAGTAGGTGATCGTTTCGTTGTTCCCCTGTTTGACACGTTAAATGAGTGTTAAATTACCACATGGGGTCATGTTCACTGTGAGCATTATGAACTTCTGTATGTGCCAGGTCCTGGCAGTCAGAAAGGACCTGTCACACTGAAAAATCCCAAGCATCCAGGATGGGATTGCTCACTTAACTCTCCCCTCTGCTTTTGTTCTCTAGAACATAATTCTGAAATAGGTACAGGGAAGGGTGTAAGTACACCCTTCCTGGGAAGGATAAGTATAAATATTTAACCAAATTCAGCCTTCAGAAACACATGCTCCTTTTCTGTGTTTTCCATGCCTGTGGCCTACAACACCCTTTGCAATCCATGACAATTTTCTAAATGTCTATTAAATTCGCATGCCCAGAGCTGTCCCAAATATCTTGACACCAACCTGTCTACTTGTACCACAGTTGCTGTATGAAATGTTGAATATAACCTCAGTTGATGTAATTTTTGGTCTACACTGAGGGTCTGCCAGGCTGATGCTCCCCACTGAGTAGCCCTGGGACTGGAGATAGTGTCTGTCTACCACTGCATACATGTAGGTTGGCAAGCACAGAAGGGCTAGGGAAAAAAAAAATGAATTATTAGGGATTTTGGGTACTTGATAATGTTTTCATATTGCAAGTCCAACAAATGCAATCACTGCTGCCATTTAGAGAAGAGAATTCGTAAGCTAAACCACTTATTTTTATACTGAGACTTCGATATGAGTAAGCAATAGGACAGTAATGGAACAGGTCACCCAAAGTAGTAGCTTTCAATATTTCATCCTTTGAATATTTCTAGACACTCAGCCAGACCAGTTCTTAATGGATCTGACCTGGTGTTGGCAGTAGCTCTGTTTTGAATAGACTCCAAAAGTCCCTTCTAACCAACATTTCTATGACTCTGTGAAAGTTTGTCCAGAAAGATACAAAAATACATATGAATTATTATGTGGTACAAAGAATATAAGTTTAGAAAATAACAGAAAACATCTAAAGGCAAGTAAATGGAATATTTTTAAAGAAGAAAATGTAGTTATTTTCTGAAAGTGAGTAAGCAATAATCAGTCACAAAACTCAAACAGGATTATCATCTCTGTGAGATTCCTTCAACAACATTAACAAATACTTATGTATAAAAGCTTTTGAGCAAAGAGAACACTACTAAGAGAACAGAACTACAAATAGAATGGAAATTTACTGGTGTTCTGGTCTGCTGGAAGGGACTGATACTGAGCCTTAAAACTTCCACTGGAATATCTGGAGTAAAATCTCACAGACATGAAGTTTGAAGATGAGGTGTATGTGAGATGAGAACTAGAACAAATTCTTCCAAGTAGAGGAGAAGATTTGGGTGGCCCATCATAGATCTCAATATAGTCATTCTGGCATCCACCTTGCAACCTGAGGAAGAAATGAGAATACATTAAAAAATGCATTTGCTGAACTTTGGGGTTTAAATGCTGAACAAACAGTATAATAGGATTCTGCACTCACACATTTCTCATGTGTATTTATCATTCACTTATAGGATGGGAAATGTGCCCAGGAACTGTGGATGCAGTTGAGATTTGGAATTTTTTTAATTGCCCAAACATTAAGTGGTTTACTTACTGAATGTTATCAAATGTGAGCATGATGAGGAAATTGTTTGTTACATGTATTTGCCACAAACAATCTGCTTTATCTGAAGGGTTCAAAGAAGGACTCTGAAATGTTCCAGAGGACTTAAAAAGTATATCACCACAAATAATTTTTTGACCTGAAAAGGAAAGGAAAAAAAAGAAATTAAGGGATAAAAGTGATTAATTTAGATTTCCTTCACATCAAATAAAAATATGTTCTATATACAGAAACCATGGCAACACAAATCTAAATCTCAAAAGAAACATAATGATTGTGCTCCTCTCAGTTAGGCTACAAGAGTGATGAACTCTTCAGAGAATTTTCACCTGTGCTTGGAGTTAGTAACTCTGTAGGCTTCAGGCACATGGGTATGAAAGAAAGTAAAAGATGAAATAAAATCAGAGAATGAACAAAAGAAAATGTCCCATGCAATCCGCATGCTCTGAAATCCACCCCCAGCCATAGAATCACTCAAACACAAAAGATTAATGAATAGCCAAAAGATTAATGAATAACATATAAAGAATTAAAACCAGAAAGGATTTTTCCCAATGTATTATACTGTGCAAATGAAACAGCTCACACCTGCAAAACAGTAATGATGACACTTCAAGAGTAATGGATTGGAGAAAATGGATTGGAGAAATGGGAAAAAACAAATAAAAATACAAACCTGGAGGATTTGTAACAAGGGCTGTGCTTGTGGCAGCTGTATGTGACAAAGAAAAGGAAGCAGGTGAGGCGCTGGAGGATGAGGGAGCAGGGCAAGGTTTTCTACCACCCCTGGGGTTGTTGGTATCACCCTGGCAGTGGGCAATGGAGAGCATGGGGGTCTCAGCAGAATGCTTTCCCATGGTGAATCAACCAAAACCAAAATCCTGCACTCATCCCAAATGTACATTTAAAGTCCAGTGAAAACAGACCAAAAGCAGGAATTTTCCCTTGAGAGAGCCTTGACAATGCTCTATGAATTTCAGGGCCCCATGACTCTCAGTCTCAGCTGCTGTGCTTTTCCCACGTGCTGCTCTCCCTTAGAGGAGACTAAACCCCAAACTCTGAGGCACTAATTGTTTCTGCAGAAATCAGCAGCCAGAAAACCCAGGAGAAATTCAGACCCACCTGAAGAAGCAGAGGTGGTGGGGCTGGGTGTAGTTATGTTTCCAGCATCTGTAGGGGAGGAAAGGAAAGAGACAGGTGAGGCCTGTTGGATGAAGATCCATGCCTGCCTTTCTCCCAGTGCTGGGCACGTTGCTGCCAGCTTGGCACATGGGCAATGGAGAGCCTGGAGGTGTCAGCAGAATGGTCTCTCATGGTGGGACCAACCAAAAACACAATCCCACACATATCCCCAGCCAAGAGGGGACACTTTGTGAAAGAGTCCCAGCATGCAGGCAGTCAGACCAGTGGTACCTGAGCACACAACACCAGCATCTTCATTGTGGCCACAATTGTGGACACCCCAGCCGTTGTGGCCGCACTTTAAGAGGGACGACTCCAACCCTGCACAGTTCACATCATCCAGGTAGATGCTGCCACTGCCTTGTCCAAAGGAGGCCCCTGATGTTGCAGAAACAGCAGCTCCACATCCCAGCTGCCTGCACACCACCTGGGCATCTCTCAGGTCCCAGCCATCATCACAGACGGTGCCCCGGCCCCCAGAGTGGGAAATCTCCACGCGACCCTCGCAGCGGCTCCTGCCGTTCACCAGGCTGATGGTGGAGGCATCTGGGAAAGAAGGAGATACAGATCCTCTAGCACAAAGGCACCTCTTCTTGCCAGGGTGATGCCTTTGTCAACCTAGAAATGAAACAACACAGTTTTGGGGATAATTTTTGTATAGGAAGTAATATAAAAGTGGATCTTTTTTGGAGGCCTCCAGGGGAGATGTGGAAAAATATCCACAGAAGCCACAAAATGTCCACAAACGGTGATGCAACTCCTCCCTGTCCAAGTCCCTTCAAAGTCCTCTCTGCCTTCAGATGGGACTATACTTTGTTGATGAAAATGTGTCTGAAGAGCCATTTTTCGGCCTTGTTAGCCAGGAAGAACCATGATAGCATGGGGATCCTGGAATGAGTTTTGACTTCCTGCCTAGGAAAATGCTGGTGCTAAGTTACAATAAGAAGCTACAAAGCTACAAATACGTGTGTAAAGGATACAGAGAATTTATAAAGGAAAAAAAGATAAAAACCAAGATCACATCAGGGCCTTGGAATCAGTCTATGAGTTTCAGGCCACCACAACTCCCAGTGTTGGCTGGGTTAACTGCTTTTCCTGGCTTCTCGTCTCCCAGGAGAAAACTAAACCCCAAACTCTGAGGCACTCTTTCTGCAAAAAACAGCAGCCAGAAAACCCAGGAGAAATTCAGACCCACTGTAGGAGCAGGGAAGGTGGTGCTGGGAGTGGTTGTGCCTGTGCTTGTGGCAGCTGTAGGGGAGGAAAGGAAAGAGACAGGTGAGGCCTGTTGGATGAAGGTTTGTGCTTGACTTTCTCCACTGCTGGGCACGTTGCTGCCAGCTTGGCACATGGGCAATGGAGAGCCTGGGGGTGTCAGCAGAATGGTCTCTCATGGTGGGACCAACCAAAAACATGACCCTGCACTCATCCCCAACAAGTCATCTAATTCCAACTAAGACCACCTTCTGAAAAAAGTCACAGTATGCAAGAAGTGAAACCAGTGGTACCTGAGCACACAACACCAGCATCTTCATTGTGGCCACAATTGTGGACGCCCCAGCCACGGTGGCTGCACTGGAAAAGAGACAACTCCCATCCTGTGCAGTTCACATCATCCAGGTAGATGCTGCCACTGCCTTGTCCAAAGGAGGCCCCTGATGTTGCAGAAACAGCAGCTCCACATCCCAGCTGCCTGCACACCACCTGGGCATCTCTCATGTCCCAGCCATCATCACAGACGGTGCCCCGGCCCCCAGAGTGGGAAATCTCCACGCGACCCTCGCAGCGGCTCCTGCCGTTCACCAGGCTGATGGTGGCATCTGGGAAAGAAAGAGGTGTGGAAAACTTGGGAAGAGCCTCTAGCACAAAGGCACCTTTTCTTGCCAGGCCCTTGACATCAGTCTGTGAATTTCAGGCCACCACAACTCCCAGTCTTGGCTGTGTTAAACTGCTTTTCCTGGGTTCTCCCCTTTCAGGGAGAAGACTAAACACAAACCTCTGACCCACTAACTATTCAGACATGAGAAATCACCAGAAAAATGTGGACAAAGTCACACTCACCTGAAGGAGTGGCCAACTTGAACTTGGGTGGACCTTTGGCCGTGGCATCTGTAGGGAAGAAAGAGGAAGTAACAAGTGAGCTCCTGGTGGATGAAGGAGCATGGCCAGGTTACTCCCAAGACTGGGGATGTTGGTGCCACTGTGGAACATGGGAGATGGAGAGCTTGATGGTGCCACCACAGTGGTCCTTCATTGTGGGATCAACCAAAAACATAATCCCACACTCATTCCCAACACACATCAAATTCCAGCCAGCAAAAACCACAAGCAGGTGCCTTTCCTTGCCAGGGCCTGGGCAATGCTCTGTGATCAAGCTACCACGACTCCCAGTCTCAGCTGCATTCTGCTGTGCTTTTCTGAGGCTCTACTCTGCCTTGGAGAAGACTAAACCCCAAACTCTGAGGCACTAATTGTTTCTGCAGAAAGCAGCAGCCAGAAAACCCAGCAGAAATTCAGAACTCACCTGAAGGAGCAGAGACAGTGAGGCTGGCTGTGGCATTGGTGGCATCTGCAGGGGAGGAAAGGAAAGAAGCAATTAGGGCTCTGTTGGATGAAGTAGGGTGGCCAGGTTTCTCCCAGTGCTGGGCATGGTGCTGCCACCCTGTCCCACAGCAGATAGAGAGCTTGGGGGTGTCAGCAGGGTGGTTTTTCCTGGTGGGATCAACCAGAAACATAACCCTGCTCTCATTGCCAGCACACACCAAATTGCAGTCAGCAAAGACCACAAGCAGGCACCTTCCCTTGCTGGCACCTTGGCATGGGTCTGCAAGTTTCAGGCCAACAGGAGTGCCACCCTTGGCTTCAGATGTGCTTTTCCTGGGCTCTGTTGTCCCATGAAGGTAACCAAACCCCAAACTCTGCAGAAATTACTGGTTCCTCAAAAAAAGCACTGGCCAGAAATTTCAGAGAGACTCAGACCCACCTGGAGGAATGGAAGGCATTAACATGGATGTATCAGTGGTTGTGGCATATGGAGACATGGAAGATGAAGCAGGTGAGTCCCTGGTGGGTGAAGAATCATGATCCCAGTGGTGGGGATGTTGGTCCAACCCTGTCAAGTTGGAGATGGAGAGCAATGTGTCAATATCCAGGCTGATCTATCGAGGAAGGAGTAAGGAAACCAAGAATTTTTTGACACGTATTCAAAACACTTTTTTTCCCTATAAAACGAGACTTAATTTTTTTGGTCACCCTGAGATGTTGTGGATTTCCCTTCACTGGCCACTTTTCAGGTCAGACATGGCTCTGAGCACCTGTTTTAAGCTGGCTATGTTTCTTTTGGGAGATTTAAGCCAGAAGATTATTAAAATTGCCTTGTAACCCAAATCACTCCATAATTCTTGACTCCATGAGTGCATTACTTTCAGACTCTTGTTGTACATGGCTGCTTTCAGAGACTTAATTTACATCTGACAAGCAAATTCATATCAGGTGTGTTTTCCCTAGAGAGCTACACCTTCTGGGATGCAGGGCAAAGATCTGGTCTCTGTGAAATAAGAGATAATTAGTAATGTCATATTCCACAAGGGTGTGGTAGCCTCACAAAATTATCTTTTCAATTAATAAAAAGATGCAGACAGGGACAACTGAAGGCAAATCTCCCAACTAGCAAACCTGTTTTTCATACATGCATGTTTGGATTAATGTCTGGCAAGACTAAAGAGAATAATTTGCATTTTTGACTAATACTTTAATTTTTTAGTTGCAATTCTTAATTTGTATTTGCTAGGAATAGACAGGATTTGCTGGGAGATTAATAAACCAAGCATTAAAGTCTTATTGATAACCCAATAAAGTGAAATACAGAAAATTTGCAGGAAGAGGTGCCTGGGCATGAGTAATACAGAATATTTTTGGAACTCCCTTAAATCTGTGCTTCTAACCACAGTACTTTCAGTTGTTTGTATACACAGGTTTATCTGTAAAATTAAATTAGTCATAAAAATCCCCAAAACAAGAACAAAGAAAACTTGCATAAATATATTCATGATTTTAATGCAAGAAGATATCAGTGACCTGCTTGGTTAGGCTCAATGTCTGATACAGCATTTTACAAGTGCTGTGTCTTTCTCAGGCCTTTTTTATCTGAGTAGCACACACAAAGTACTTGGTAATTTCCAGATATATAGAAAGTGACTTTATACAGTGAGGCAGATATCAGACCCTTTCAGTTTCTTTGTTCTACAATTTCATTGTTTTAAATGTCTCTTATTCTGATTTCCTTGGATTAGTTTTCATTTCTCTGTTTCTCTTTGTATAATTCAAGCATTTTGAACTGTCCTTTGAAAAGCAGTGGGCAAAATTAGCAATGCACACTCTATCACCAATATTCCCATGAATATAATGAGAGGTTTTTCCTTATTTATAGGTGCAAAAAACAGTGAACAAAGAGGTGTCTAAGAAGAAATTCTTAGCAGCAGCATAGGACTTCAGGTATCTTCTGTGAAAGAAGAATGAGAGTCATACCTTTTTTATTAATTTGTTGGGTTTTTGTTGTTTTAGCTTTTTTAAAATACTGATAGTACTTAGAAAGTCCTAGGCAATACTAAATATTGGTTTCTGAGGAAACCCAGCGCTGTTTTGTATTTTTACACATGCAGGCTGGATTGTTACAGTCTCCAGATTTTTATTCCACCTTCCTGAAAGTCCCAAGTTAGGAAAATGCACACACCTGGGGCTTCCTGACACCCTACAGCACAGCAGCTGTGTCCTTCTGTTGCACTCCCATTAAATGATATAAAGCTAAATAAGTATTTCCCACTAAATTATATAAAGCTAAATAAGTATTGGGTGGTTCCGTGTGCATTTGCTAGGGGGAATTTGAAGTACTATAAAGCAGATATGCATTACAGCCAAAGAAACTATAATCCCTCATAATTCCATAATGGAAGCCATAGATTTATAAGAACGAGGTCTCTCAGTTTTTCATGTTAGATTTCTTTTTAAATTTGGTTCAAACTTAGCTGCAAGACACTACTGAAAAACAATGATAATTTCATCACACTAAATTCACTTCAACAAAATTAATACTTAATTGTGGCATTGATTGGTTTGTATTTTTAATAAGACAACCTGATGTTATCTAATTTCAATCTGTCTTCCAGTCTTTCCGAAGGGTTGATTAAACTGGCCTGTGAGTGCTATGTATAGACCCAGAGCAGCAAAGTAAGACACCCTTTTTCCTACCTTTTTGGGAAGAATAATTTTTGTGTAGATTAGGTGAGATGGCATCCAGGAGTGCTGCATTTATCAGGAATAACCACAGCAAGTCCCTGTTGGCACCCATCTTGTCAAGAGATCCCAGTAAAACGGAGATTTTATACTCTGCACTGCTAAAAACCGGGGCTCCCAAGGTCAGCCTGGCCCATGCTGTGTCTGATTTATTATGCAATATTTTTTATGATTAGCTGATCTTTGCAGAAGGATTATATAGGAGTGGTAAAGTTTCCATTTCCTAGATAATTTGTATTACTGGGAAGAAAAGTAACTCTCTGCCAGCCAAAACCAGGATATTCCTTTATTATAAATTATCTTTAACCGTATGTGCTGGCCCAGAGCTACCTTTGGAACCAGACTGGTGAATATATGTGTTTCTTTGCCTCAACCATCCCAGTTTTATTATTTTATTCTTAATAGGTAATTGCTTGATTATGCAGACTATAAGGTATTGCAGGATGAAGCAGCAAATTCACAGTAGATTTTCTGATAAATTCTTCAGCAGAGAGTCCTGGTCTCAAAAATTATTATATTTTAGTTCTCCATTTGAAACTGTAGGTTTGTTTCCCTGCTGTTTGTACACAAAAAACCACATCATAAATGGGATTAAGTCAGGAATAAAAAGTAAATTCATGCCATTTTTTTAACATACCCTAAGTGGAACTCACCTGCAGGCCTCTGTTGAGCTTGCTCTGCTTTACCAGGAAGATCCCTCAATCTGCACCTGTGGTCCTCAGATGTATCTGCCAGCAGGACTCCCTTCAACCCCTTCAATCACACAGTTAATAAAAAAGACAAGAAGGGTGAACTGAAATCAAAAGTCCTGTTGAGCTGGTTTCCTTGGTTGGTCTGTGTGAAGTTTTAATGGAGTTTAGGATGACTTGGGGGCACGACAAGTCCTGTCTGCTGGTGTCATTTTATTGCATTTCTACTCTTTCTGCTCACCTGATGAGGAGAAATAGAGCTCATCTAGAAACAGGCCAGTTGTTGGTCTGATATTCTTTTCATTACACCCCATCCAGGCTTTATCTCTCTGTTTATTTTGGCTACCAGGCCAGTGACAACCAAACTGGAGTAGCTGGATATAACTCAATATTCTTGCTGGTGTGCTCCAACCCTCCTTGTGGAGAAAAGCACAGCTTGGGTCTAGAACAAAGGGAATAAAGAGTGCTCTTCCTGCAAAGGTTCACAGTGCTCAAATTGAGGAAAGAACGACAAAAGGCCAGAGTCCAGAAACAGAATCAGAAGCTGTTAAAGCTGTTACTGAGAAGAGCAAACAAACTGGAGGACAATGGTAAATACAACCGATTGTACTCACATGTTAATAAAGAAATGGAAGCCTGAACATTGCTATTCACAGCTCCACTGCTCCTGACTGCCTGATAAGAGCAAAAACAATGCCATGTGCTCAGTGGAGTAATCACACACTGTCATTGAGAGGGGCTCATGAGGTCAATCCTGCTTTAAGGTTCATGAAAAATGAGCAAGACTTGTCTCAGTGGTGCCTGGTGGCAGGTTGGGAAGCAATGGGCATGAACTGAAGTACAATAAACACAACATAAGGAAAAAGAATTCCACTGTGAGGCTGGACAAGCAGTGGAATAGGATGCCCAGCAATTTTATAGATTCCTCAAGATATTATTCAAGATATTCACACCAACTGGACAGTCCTGAGCAGCTTGTTTTCTTTGACCCTGCTTTGAGCAAGGAGATGGACTTGAGGGACTCCAGATTGTCCAGCCATAGCTGCTTTGAGACACTGTGAACAGAAAATTTATGGATGATATCAAGGAGTTTCAGCAACAGAGAAGGACTAAATGTTAAATTTATCCGCAATAATAAAATCTGCTAGCAAGGTTCATGAACACATGAACACGTCAGGCTACTTCCTGGGTCTCACCAGTGCATTTCTGGCACTTCCAGTAAGTGTTTTTTAACTTATATGAGGACCTATGCCTTAATAACAGGCACCTTTGATTTGCAGAGGATAAAATCCCAATGTAATCTACAAAACATGCCTCAGATTATCCGTTTTATCTATTGTACACACAGAGATTACAGCAGCAGGAAGTTTTGTGAAAAACAGAGTAATATGAAAGTCCACAAAAAACATGAGTTATGAGACTGCATTTCTGCTAGCAGATCAGACATATATATATATATATATATATATATATCTATATATATATATATCACATCAGGAATAAATGAAACTTTTGCCTTGGCTCTTGACTGCTGATTAGTGAGATAAAATGGGAACAAATTTGTCTTACTGTGATCAAAAGCCTTGAGACACAGGAAACTTTAAGACATTTGTCTAAGAATATCAGCCTCAACACTTGCAAGTGTTGGAGCAAGTGTTCAATAAATTATACTGTTATAGTAGGATTAAAAATCAAAATTTTTTTATGCAATTTCAATCAAAAATGAAGTAACTGTTGAATTTTTCAATCACAGTTGTCATTTTTAGTGGCTCTTAGAGCTGTTAAACACGACAGAAAGCTCTGCTGTGTTCATTGATCAATCATTTTCTTTCAGTTTAACAAAGGAGTAAGAAGACTTACAATAACACTTTGTGCTATAGATCCATGGACTGGTTTTCTGTCATATGCTTCTTGCAGGAGGGAGCTTGAACAAAATCATTCTCTCTGTATCTGCCTGGGAATGCTCTGCAGGACTTCAATTCCTGTATCTGTCCCTTTTCATTTTGTGTGGCACCAGATGGGCCATATCCCATCAGGGGAGCACCCAGCACTCAGATTTTACTCTTACTCTCCTTTGCTTTGTCCCCACAAAAGGAAAAATTTTCAGCTTTACGTTTAAGAAAGAGGCAAAAATAAATATCAGATGTTTTATGAAAAGCCATATTCAGGTGAAATCAATCTGTACACCACCCATGCCTGTGTCTGACATTTGGGGGTGTCCTGGGTTTCATGTCCTCAAAACCCCTTGTATGAACAGACCTGCACTTCCCTTGGGACATGACACATGTGCATTTTTGTCACATAGTGAATGAATGTCCCCAACAGCCAGAATTTCCTGTATTTGAAGGATTTCTGGGAGACAGTGTGAGAATAACTTTGGTGGATGCTTCTGAGTGGGCCATATCTGCTCCGGCCTTAGTAACCCTGCAGCTGAATTCTTTCCTACTGTGTTATTCCTGATCCTCAAACCTGGCTCTTGAGCTCCACCCCCTTTTTAAACTCCTCTATTCAAATCACCCTTAGTTCTTTGAAGTGTTTTTTAGCTGTAATGTTCATTTAATGCCAGTTTCCTTTCTGAGTTTTACTGAGAGAAAAATCTCCTGACTGGGGGAGTCCGGGACAAGTGGCTCATGGAGGAGGTGGTGTGAACACAAAAAGCAACTTGGCTCCAAGACTTCCAGCTCTCTTCAGTCTTCATCTGTTCACTTCTTGCCCTGCCCTTGCCTTTAGGCCAGCAGGAAGGAAATGATGCTGCCAGTTGCCAAAGGGAGTGGCTCCAGGAAAGTCAGATCTCCACGTGCAAAAAGGCCTAAATGCAGGAAAAAACACTGGTGCTCAAAAGAGAGAATCCACCAGAGGTGTTGTGCTGCTGCTGGGGGCTTTGTCGTGGACATCTAAACCTAAGGGAAGTACAGAGGAAAGGAATATGCATTACTGTAGGGGGATACAGTATGGGTAAATGAAGGTGGTACAGAATGTAATCTTATGCCCTAAAGAGTTGCAGCTGAACCAATTACTAAAGATTAGGAGCAGGCCAGATGATAACAGGCCACACCTGTAGCAAATAAGAACGGTGTTATAAAAGAGTGGATTGGTAGGAACTGGAGTCAGATGGCTCCTGCAAGGACTAAGAACAGTCAGTGCCTAGAGGAGCTGCCTGTGAGAAACACTGAGGTACAAAACTCTGAGGGTATGGAACCCTTGCACTATAATGACAATAGAGCTCTTGATATATAAGGCAACACATTTCTGTCTGTGTGAAAGATATTTTCAAAGCAGGAAGCAGAGAAGGAATCAGTCATTTAGCAGCTCCATGGTAATTACTTCTCATCACTAATCTGTTTATAATCTCTTGCTCAACTTTTATGATACTTTAAAGCTGATACAAACTGATAAACTTCAAAGTCCTTCTCCAGAAAGATAAAACTGACCTTATATACACCATTTTGTCTAAATGCTTTTACCTGTTCTTTTACCTTTTCAAGAATGTGTTTCTATGTTTGCCTTTAGCCAGCCTCATTATTTCTTCCTTTGTTCTCACAACTTGGCAAGAATTATGCATTTCTGAAGCCTTTTAATGACTCATGAGCTTTGAAAATGTATTGGAAACTAATTCTTTGGCCGCAATATTACATCTTTGTTGAAGATTTTTGTTCATCCTATATACTTCCCAAAAATTATCAAAATTAAAAAGAGGTCATCATAAAGCAATATTCCCTTCTGCTTAAACACAGAAATGAAAAAAAAACCCCAAACCTAAATTAAACTCCTTTAAAGATAATAAACTGTATTTAGTTGCAGTGTTAGTGGATTAAAAAAAACCCTTGTTACTAAATTTCTGTATGTACAGCATTTAAGGACATTCAAAAGCTAATACAGTACTAATACAGTAAGAATTTCTTTTTGTGATATGATTGTGGTACCATGTCTCACAGTACTTGTGTTTCAAGTCTATTTATGTGCGGAGAAACACCTGTGGTCCTAAGGGGAAGGAAAAAAAAGCTACATTAAATTTACATAATATTCTTTATCCTAAAGAAGCCAATTGCACTAAAGGTTGTGATTCCCAAACATGTAAGTCCACATTTCTAGCCAAGAGTGGTTTTGATCATTTCCCCACTCAGCCCAGCTTCTGCAAAGTCTTCCCAGAAATTCCCTGGGCAGCGGATGTCTACATGTGCTGCTCCATGCTTTGTGTCTTCCAGGAAGTTTTTCTTTTAAAGCTCAAAAACCAGGAAAAGCCCCAAAGAGCCATAATGAAAAAGGCAGGATTACTGGTTTTGTATTTTTTCTGATCAAGGCCCCAGTAATTTATACCTTTTGTATAAAATATGTGTACCTTGATTTGTCATTTAAAGTAGAACTAGATTTTTGTTTGTATCTATCACAAGTCTTTAAACTTATTAATATTTTTACATTCTTCCTTGCACTAACCAAAGATCTAGAAGCATCAAGCAGTTTATCTTAGGAATGTGCAGCTTTCATAATTAAAATCTGCACCAAAGAAAAATTACCAATGAACAAAAGAAATTTCTATCTGCAGTCCAGTACTCAGTGCAACACAGTCCAGTTTTCTGAGCTGCATGTTTTTTTTTCTCTGAATCACACAGGCGGCAAGATAGAAAACAAAGTGTAGTATGTGCCATTTCCTTTCACATTTTCCTTTTTTCCCACCTAACTGGGCAGATAATTTCTGCCAGTGTGCTTTTTATGGTGTGAGGGATGCTGTACATCTGACCATGTGAGGCAGCAGTATTTACTGAATGAGTGGGCAATGACAACTGTGAATACATCTCACCTTACCCACACTTTGCAAGGCATTCTATAACAATTCATAGACAGGGAAAAGAGGTTAGTTAATTTTGCCACAGTAAAGGAAACCAGTTTTACACATATATTGCTGTATCAAATATTGCATGATGGCAAATATGCATTGACATTTAACTGTGAGCCAAGAGAAACCATTAAAATAAAATATTTGAATTAGCAAGTGTTTAAATAAGTTATGTGCATAACTTTTCTACTATGATTAGTCTCCCACATTCTTTGTAAACCACGGGGGCAGCTAAGTGTTTGCCCTAACCTCTGCGTGATCAGGCCTCCAACACATTTCTGGAAATCCATCCTGAAGATATTTGCTGAACTACTCACTGCTCCAGTGAGGCTCTCAGTTTATGAATTTCACAATGATGGTGCATATTGAGGGCAAACATACCTCAGCCCCCACACTGGAAAACTCCCCAAAACCAAGCCAGACTGTGCCACACCCTCCTGCACAGCCTGGCACAGCCAGGGCATGGCCAAGCAGCAGGTTTTGTTCTTTTCTTCTTTTCTTCTTTTGTTCTTTTTTAACGTTCAAAGTCAGAGATGAGGTCTGCCCAGTGGGCTCCACGCTGTGTTTGCTGTCATATAAATAACCAAAAATTTATGGCCCAGAATTTGGGTGCACCACAATTCATGGGCAGGCACTGGCTGCCCAAGGGCTCACAGCCTGCTGGAACAAACTGGCAAGATGTACTTGCCTAAGCCAGGCACTTCAGCAAACATCTCTTGGTTAGAGAAGATGGATTTTGTATTGGTCTATTTATCTAAATACAATGGAAAGAACAAAAGGGGGAAAGGTGGTGGAGATACCTTAAAATGAGAGGATATAAAATATATTTTTATGGCTTTTATTGATATTCAGATACTCAAGCTCAACAAATATGGTCTCAGAACAGATCTGATCCACAGAAATGTTCAAAGTACTCTGAAAAAAATCTGCATTTTGTTTGCAAGTTAGAATTTCATACATCTCTTGCTCATAGAATTTCATCCCAACTCCTGCTATATCCTTTCCTCATCCCTGACCTATGTGCTTTTCTTGAGGATTTCACTGTGCTGCAGCTCTGGCTTTGGTGTTTCCTGGTCCATGTGAATACAACAACACAATGAATCCACTCTGTCCTTCATAAGGATGGGTGAGTCATCCCTTCAAAAAGAAAAAGACAATAGCCATTGACTTATTCCGTTGTTCTCTCTGTAGCTGCCACCCTACACTGTAGCAAGATTGCTGTAGTTTTGAACCAAGAACTTGAGCTAAGAATAGTAAGAATGTGGGCTTTAACTGAAGAGACCAGAAATAAATGTCAGTACAACCCTTTTCAAATAAGATTTGGTGGAGCACTTCAGGTAGGCTTTGTTTAAAAAAGAAAATATGAGAGTAGATGCCATTTCTAATTAATCATCATTTGCACTTACTAAGAGCACTTTAATGACTACACCATTTGCCCTAAACTTAAGATTTTATATAGAACTGGAGATTTATTATACATAGCCAAGGAGTGGTTGTCTCATAGTGAGGAGAACTTCAGACATTAATGCAAATATGACAATGCAAATAAATACCTCTTTGGGTACATTGATATATTTTCTATTCATTTACCAGCATTTAATAGAGGGGGAAATTATAGAGTAATGTGGGGTTTTGCTGCAATTTTGTAGGTTGTGGTTGCATGATAACAGAAGGTCATCAGAATCCATTAGCTACTCCACTGACTTAAGTCACAAATATGAAACCCTTGTGTGTCATTAAACTTCCATTCAGTTCAATCCTCAGTCCATGTTATCTCCCAGTCCTCTTCCCCTTCAGGAGCCTTCCAATGAAAAATTTCCTATGGCTGTGCTGCTATTACTTCATCACAGAGGTACACAAAAAGTGAAAGGCACTGAAGTCTGATCTAAGCTTTTTTCCCTTGGGAAGATTTGAACACATTTCCAGCTCCCACTCCTTACATGGTCCAGACCCTTCCCCAGCTCTCTGCCCTTCTCTGGACACACTCCAGCACCTCAATGACATTTTGCAATGAGGGGCCCAAAACTGAACCTGGGATTAGAGGTGCCACAGCAGTGCTGGCTCCCTGTACATGCCACATGATGGCACTCAGGATTAGGTGTTACAGGCACAGGGTGTTGTGCTGTGCTGACCTCACAGCAGATCTGGCTGTATTTTTCACTGGCAGAACCAAGATATCCATCTTGAGAAGAGGGATTTTATGGTTCATGTGCTGTGATTAAATAAGAGATCCTAATATTGCAGGGTGGCAATAAAATTGCAGGGTGCCAATCTGAGGGCTGTTAAACTTTCCCTGGTCTTTTGGCTTCTTTGGTGTTGAGTTAGGTCAAGCCCACCTCTTTTCATGAAGTGAGCCTCCAGCAAGGAAAGCCAGTCAGGCTTGGATTTTAATCTTGAATCATCAATGAAATTACTCAGTAATATAAAATTTCTCAAACCACCGAACTACTCAGACAATGTGACCAGGTGTTTAGCAAGGTGTACATAATCTGGTATGGAATCACTTTCTTCATTTTCTGCTTCAAGAGAAACCCATCCAGAGTGAGAGCAGTGACTGAGGGGAGCCCTCATCATGGTCTGAAGCTTCCTCCTGAGGGGAAGTGAGGGACAGCACCAACGCTGGTGGCCAGTGACAGGGCTCAAGGGCATGGCCTGAAGTTGTGTCAGGGGGGTTTAGGTTGGATTTAGGGAAAGGTTCTTCCCCAGAGGGTGCTGGCACTGCCCAGGCTCCCCAGGGAATGGGCACAGCCCTGAGGCTGCCAGAGCTCCAGGAGTTTGGACAGCACTGCCAGGATGGGGTTGCTGGGGTGCCTGTGCAGGGACAGGAGCTGTACTCAATGATCCCTGTGGAGCCCTTCCATATTCTGTGATTCTATGAACTGCCAAGGGCTGACAGCAAAAATTAAATTATGCACAGGAAACATCAGATGGAACAGCAGCTGAGTTCATGTTTTCCTGGATGACAAATGAATTCAGGTCTGGGAGAGATTAAAAGACCTGGTCATGCTTTATCCCTCATAGTGTTATGTCCCAAACCTTAAAAAATGCTGGAAAATATTATTCTAGATGAACAGATTTCTTGCACTCTAATATATCCAGGCACAGGTATATTAATAGAACTTGTTTATAGAACCTAAACTGCAATTTCAACATTCCAGTTTTACCATCAAGAAAGCAAACAACAAACAAAAAGCTTAAAAATCACAAATTTCACTCCCCATAGAACTGCTGAGGGGGCATTTTTGACATTTGGGGGTGGCTGATGTGAAGTGGGATTAACAGGCATGAGTCAGAGAGCACATTCCTAATATTTATTCTAGAGCTTCTGGCAATCCAGCAGCACGGTTTCTTCCAGAATTCAATTGGCATTTAAAGATGCTGTCTGTCAAAGGAGACAGTTTTACTCAGACCCAAGTTCATCCATTATCCCAGGTTTCCAAAGCTGTATTGGGCCAGCAACAACAATCACACTTTCTAGGTCAGAGCTGGCCTCTCTCTTGGACCTTTGAAGACAGCCTTGGTAGCACCTGGAGGAATAGTCATAGGCCCTGCAGACCACCAGCTCACACTGCAGGTAAACCTCTGGGTTGCTCTGAATGAACTGGAAGGCGTTGAATTTAAACCTGAGGGTGTGTCTGAAGGGTGAGTAATACGTAGCATAGGTGGGATCTTTGGCACACCTAAAAAGAAACAAAAAAAACCCTCTCATGAATACACACTGCAGTCAGTCATTTACATGCAATAAAACACATGACATGAAAAGTGATTTTTAAGCATAATGAAAACAGTTCCGAAAGCTGCAAGTCAGAAAACCTAAATGCCTTTTTTTGGCATAATTCAACCACATTGCCTTTCCTCAGCCTGTCCTGTGTCTGACACCTGGTGTTTGTATGATTCTGTGAAGGTAAATTAACCTTACCTGAGGCATTTCACTATTACCTTATAATAATTAATATTTACAATAACTAATAATTAATAATTAGTATAAAATAAATTTTAATAACTTTTACTTTAATAATTAATAATAAAAATTAAAATAAACTAAACTATAATAATTGCAAAGTAATACTAATAATACTACTACTACTAATAATAATAATAATCCACTGGCCATAGCCACTTAGTCTACTTGTTATTTTAAGCTGTGGGGGTGTGTGTGTTATATTTTGGGTCAATCCATCTCCCTTTTTTCCCAGTAAACCCTGAATGCTCTTGTCCATTAATTAATTAGAAGCTGTCATTAATGTGTGCTATATTCACACTATTCCATTAAACTAAAAAATAAAAATTAATAAGAGATACAGGAGCTTGAAGGCAGTTTTATCTGTAATTGTAATTCATAAGAACTCACCCATTCTCGATTATAGGATAGGATTTTGTTGTAAAATTGTGGCGAGTGGGAGATGCCACACAAGTGTCCAGAAATAACTGCAGGGATGGGTCAGAGCTGTGCAGGGAAGCTTCCAGGAACAAATTCTGGTTGATGCCAACACGGTAGGGTGAGTCATACACTGGCCTTGAGAAGCTTGAGGAGTCATAAAATGTGAGGTTTATATCGTATCTCTCATACTGAGTTTCGTTGACTTCAAAATTGTCTTCTGCGACGTACATCGTTTTTGCCCAGGTGTTCTGGAGCATCTTGCAGTTGACATGCAAGAGAAGATTTCTATTTCTTGTGATTAAAGTACCAGAAGAGGACCCTCTAATAATGTTGGAATAGCTGATTGTGTCGTTGTTTCCCTGTTTGGCACATAAAATATAAAATTAATTCATATATTCAGGTACCCTACTATACATT
This sequence comes from Molothrus ater, assembly GCF_012460135.2. Classification (NCBI taxonomy): domain Eukaryota; kingdom Metazoa; phylum Chordata; class Aves; order Passeriformes; family Icteridae; genus Molothrus; species Molothrus ater. The sequence continues at coordinate 31,704,193 of NC_050485.2, read as the reverse complement.
CTGAACTTTGCTGAACATCCTTACAGCAATGTGCACTGTAAAAACATTATTTCCCAGAAAGTCTGATGTTGAAAAGTCTGAGTCTAGTAATTTCTGTTCTCAAGATAAGAATCTGTAATCTTCATGTGATATTCAGTGCCCACAATTTTGACCTAGAAAACTACTCACAATCAATGCAGAATAACAGAATTAAATACAACCTGTACAACATTAAGTACGTGAAGGTTCAAGTCCGGCACATTATTTAAGCTGAAATCTGGCTATAACATCATTAGTCGTGTTTAGTGAAAGTTTTGAAACCTTTATAGCTATCACACTCAACCTGGGACCTTGAAAATGCCAAGTATTTGTATCCTTCCACAGCTTATTCCTTTGGAGATGGATAAGGGGCTGTAAGGGAATGCTCTGTTAGCAGAGGCAGGAAATGCAAATGCAAATATCCTTCAGGAGAGAGGGAGACAACCCACAATCACCAGGACACTTCCAGTCCCTGCAGGTCCCAGGTAGCTTTCAATTTGTGCTGGTTTTCAAAGCAAATTCTCCGGTTTGAATCTTCATATCCTCCCGTTTTTGCCCACTTTGTTGAAACGTTCAGCCCTACCTCTCTGACAGTGCCACAGCGAGTGTACGGAATGTCGAATGACACGGAATTTGATGTGATGTTGGGTCTGCAAATGGGGTCATTCAGGGTCAGGTTCCAAGCAGAGTAGCCGTGGTACTGAAGGAAGTATCTGCTCACAACAACGTGCATGTAGTCTGGCAAACACAGCAGTGCTAGTGGATGGCAAAGAAAATATGTCACAAGCTCAGTGAAGTGACCAAAAAAGGTTGTAAGCAGTGGATTAAATAAACACCATCTTTTGCAGAAGCAGCTGATATGGCAGAAGGAGTTGAGAATCCAAACCATGGACTTGAACCTCCACAAAAGTGCCACAGAGCTAATTTAATTTTTACATATCTAATTTAAAACACTAACAAGATTAACAACCAGCGAACTAGAAAATAATTGAAAAAGCATGTTTCTGCTTTAAAGATGAACTTACTGGTGCTGTCATCAGCAGGAGTGGAGTGATAGTTGGCCTGAAACCCTCTGTATGTGTATCGGGAGTTGCTGTGGAAGCGGACGCTCAGCAGGTTGGAGGACGATGTGTACGTGGGGTAATAACCAGAACAAATCTTGCCAAGGAGAGGAGAGCTGTGCAGGGGCCCATCGTAGATTTCCACATAGTCAGAGAGGCATCTGCCACCTTCCATCCTGGCAAGCAACGTAACTATTAATTTTATGCTTGGTTTTTGTGTTCTTTGGTTTTTGTTTGCTTGTTGGTTTGGGTTTTTAGTCAGATTAGCTCTTTGTAGCAGAAGAATACACTTGATTGGTCTGACTGTCAAATCTTTGGAACAGAATGTACAGCCTCCAATTTCTGTCTCAGTAGATACTAACCACGTTTTTGACTAAACATGAACATATTTTCCTCTCCAGATATACTAAAAGCTTTGATGAAGATCCTTGAAATCAAGTACATCTTTGCTTAGTAAGTCCAAGTTGTCAGTCCTGTATGTTCACCTTCCCAAGTAATAAATTCTTACTTACTGAATATCTGTAAATACAAGCGTGACACGGAAGTTGCTTTCTACTTGTATTTCCCACACACAGTCAGCATTGTTTGGATAATTTCTGGGGTAAAATGGGCTCTGTAAGGTACCAGATGAAGAGAAGAGCGAACCACCACAAGAATAATCTTCTGCAGAGAAAAATACAAGAGGAAAAAGATATTTATGCACCTTTAGGGTTGCGTTTGGAGTACATCTGTGTGAAGTTTATGTCTAAACGTAGAGATAGTGACTTCTATCAGCTTCAGGGGCCTCCATTAGGTTCATATACATCTGAAAGCAGGTTAAGAGATGCTAACCATGCTGAATAGATTTTATAATGCTTATCTGCAGTGCCTGGAGATAAGTGCCACTGGAGCAGGACGCAAATATTTTCCACAGCACTGGACAGTTTTGAGGCCGGAATTGTGGAGATCAGCTGTTCCTAGAAAGCTGAACCCCCTATTACAATTGCTAATGACCAAAGGGAGGAAGAAAAAAATAAAATAATTTTGTTTTAAAAGGAAAAAAGTTTATAAATATCCAATTCATAAACTTACTCAAGTCCTCCAAACCTACCTGGGGTTGGTGACGCAGTAGAAGTAATGGGAGCTGTAGGGAGAGAGCAGCAGGTGATAAGAAATACGAAATACACTCAGCATTTTGCCTAAGAGAAACAGTCCCGTGGGGGTCACCCCTCCCCAGAAGGGCTCCTGAAGGGACACTGCAACACCAGACCCACAATCACTGCCTGGACACACGGCGGGTCCCTGTGTGGCTCCAAGCCCTCCCTCTCCACCCACCAGCCCAGGGGGCAGCCGGTGTTCTGCACGTGCAACAGCTCCCACCAAGGCAGGGCCTTGATCTCCTCTGTTAATGGTCAGCAGGGTGGGATGGAGTGGACCCTCAGCATGTTTGGGACCCCCAGCATGTTTGTGGTGACACCAAACTGGGAGGAGGGGATGGTCAAGCAGAAAGTGCTGCTGCCATTCAGAGGGAGCCTGGCACTGCAGACAGAGCAGCAGCCAGCCTCAGCTGCCAAAAGGAGTTCTTTGCACTGTGGCTGAACACATCAGCTCTCTTTACTTTGGAAAAACAAGAGGTAGCCTTTGGCCTCTGCAGCATTGAGTGTGCCTGGGCTGAGCAGCTCTTCTGCCTACAGCACAGAACAGGAAAATTGATGGTAGCTTGGTGGCAGCACTGGGGGAGGTGAAGAGAGTCCCATTCCTGCCCACCAGGCATCGAAACAGTGTCTGGCAGCAGCTTCATGGCCATCCTCCCCTTAAAACCACCCCTGAGCCAGGAGGCCTCTAGGTGGGACCAGAGTGTCTGGATGCACACAAGGCGTTGAGAACCACCAGAAGCTCTTTGTGATTGAGCTTGAGCCCCTGCCCTGACGAGGATTAAAGGACAGTTCCGGTCTTACCCACGGTGGCATTGAAGGCAAGAAATGAGGAGTAGTAGGCATGGAAGCCCCTCCTGGTGACGCTGCCGTCGCTGCGGAACAGGACGGTGAGCTGGTTCCCAGAGGAGTTGAAGACACGGTGGTCGTTCCAGCAAACACGGCCCAGCAGCCAGCTCTGGGGGGAGCCTCCATCAAACACCTCGATGGCATCATAGGAGCAGCTGCTGCCCTCCAGCCTGCAGGGAGGAGATGTGGCCTCAGCTCTCCTCACAGAGAGCAGCATGTGGGAAAGGCATTTTGCGCTGTTCTTGTGGGCCAGAGAAGGCCTCCTGAAGATAAGGAAAGCCCCGGATCTCTCTGGAGGAAGACACCAAGGTTGTCACCTGTTGGAACCCAGGAAAGTCCTCTGGCTGCCCTGGAGGGCTCGAGCCCCTGCCCAGGGGGCTCAGAGACCTTGGCACAGAGCCCAAGACCCCTGTGCCTTTGATTTAGCCCTTGGAAAAAACAATTACCAACCTTATATGAAGAGTTACAAGCCACAAAAGTTTAAGTAGAATGACAGTCAATTTATCATGGGGTGAAAAATAGATTTTTGGGGTTTTTAGAATGGGGATTCAGGGAGCAAGATGGGGGAATCTGGGCATGTCCAGACTTTCTCCTCCTTCTCCTTGGCCTCCATCTTCTGGTGTGATGTTGGCACTTTTAGATTGGTTTAGAGTAGAAGCTCACTGTCTAACATAGGTGATAGGTATTGGGAAGTAATTGTAAATATTGTACAGGTAGTTTTTAGTATAAAAAGATAACACTGCCCCTGGGGGCAGGCAGAGAGCCTGGAACTGTCCTGCCAAGTGGACCTCGGCTGGACAGGAGAAAAAATTTTGTAGATAAGATACAATAAACAACCTTGAGACCAAGAAATGAAGAGCTCTGACTCCTTCTTTGACCGCCAGGCTGGGAAAAGAGACTTTCTAACATCTCTCAGGGTCACAGTGACCAGATAGAAAACCTGAGAGTCACCGTGACAATGTGATGAAAGGGAGAAAGTTAAAAGATACAGATTCTAGCTGGCTCACAGAATGACGTGGCTTCTTGTTCACCTATTGAGAACTTTGTTTCTTTCTTATGACCAATGGGCAGTGACTGTGTCCATTAAGTGAATATAAATATCTTGAAAAACTATAAAAGCAACATGTTGCTATAATAAATCTCTCTTATACACCCTTCTGATGGAGTCTTGGTGCTTTGCGTCATGTCGCGCTCTGTAGCGACAGCAGCAGGCACAAAATCCCCAAGGATTTTTCCTGGGGAAGCCAGCGAGAACCCCAAAGGAGAAAACAATTCTTATCTCTAGTTGCTGCTCCTGTTTTTGCACATGTGGAATGTGTTATGGAAATTGTTTACCAAAAGTGATTTGGTTAAATGAACACGGGTGAAAGTTGTTTTGAGTGATTAGCCAAATCACTCAAAGCTGTGTCCTGGCTGTCTCAGACAGTCATGGGTTTTTCTTTAGTATTCTTTAGTATAGTATCTCTTTAGTATAATATCTTTAGTAGTATAGTATCTTTAGTATCTCTTTAGTTACAATATAGTATTAGTGTAATATAGTACAGTTTTAATGAAGCAATTTGTTCAGCATTCTGAATCATGGAGTCAGAGCACGTTATTCCCTGTCTGGGGGATTGCCTGTTTCTACTATAAGAGGAGGATCTGTCTGAGCACAGCTGCAGGGTGCAGCAGCCCTATTCCCACCTCACCCCAGTGCTGGGGCAGAGGCTGCCAAGGTCCCACAGTGGGGACAAAGCCACCCCAGAGCCTGGCTGGACTCACTCCACATCTGTAAACCGGAGCTGGATCCTGCGGGCCGGGTCCCACAGCCAGATGCGCCACACGCAGTAGGAGTTGTCGGGGTAGGAGTTGGGGTATCCCGGGCTCTGGAGGGTGCCAGACAATCCCTGCAGTAAGCCACCACAGGAGAAGTTCCCTGAGGAAAAGAGCAGAGCCCAGGCAAGGGCAGAGATGTCTTATCCCACTGCCAGAATCCATCAGAGAAGGACATGGCCCCACCAAGGAGGCTCTGCCACAGCCCCACAGAGACCCTCCCTGCCAGGCACCCCAAAACATCACCCCTGCATCCCCCCAGCCCAGCTCATAGAGTAACCCAGGTCCATGGGGTTGGCTGTCCAGTGGGACACCTGGGGAAGGAGAAAATCAGACCCCTTAACTCCTCTGGACCTAAATGTGGTCAGCGACAGAGGGGAAGTTGAGCTGGAGGCACCCGGTGCTACAGGAAGAAATCAGCAGTGTTACTCCCAGCATTTTTCCTAAGAGATAAAACCTGCTGGGAGTCAACCCTCTCCAGAAGCCAGGCTCTTTCCTGGGGTGCCCCACATGGACACAAACTGAAACACAGGGGATTTCCTCTGAACATCAGGAGACACTTTTCCCCTGCAAGGGTGACTGAGCACAGACACAGTTTGCCCACAGAGGTGGCAAAGAGCCAAAAGCTCTCTGGATATGGTCTTGGGAAGCCAGCTCTGGCTGATCCTGCTTTTAGCCAGGGGGTAGGACCAGATGTACTCCAGAGATCCCTTCCAACCTCATCATCCTGTGGTTCTGTGATGCATTATGGAGGGCAGAAGCCAGTCCAACCCCACAGCTCCTCTGGACATACCTGTTGTATTCCATGGCGTGGAGAACATCAGTCTGGAGACAGCTGGTGCTGCAGGGAAGAGCAGGAGGTGAGCAAGCAGTGTTTTGTCCAAGAGGATCATCCTTCTGGGAGTCCCCCCTCTCCAATGGGATCCCCACTGAACCCCAATGAAAGCCAAACCCTGCAGTCAGCCCTGCAGTGTGGCAGGACTGAGATGGCTGCAGTGCCCACTGCACCAGCACTTGCCCAAGGGCATCCCCTCTGCAGCACCATGAAGACCAGTGCCAAACCTCTCCCACAAAAGAAGTGGCTGCTCAGTCCCAAATGATCCCAAGCAATCCCACATCTCCCTGAATGTTAGTGATACTAGCCAGGATCTGTAAGTGCAGCTTACACAGAGCATCCCAGAGAAAGAAAACCCCATGGAAAACCCATATATGAACAGAAATCTCTGGTTACCTGTTGTTGGAGTCACTGTTATTCCTGAGTCTGGAAGGAGAAAATCAGAGGATGTGAGGCACTAGAACTGCTTGGCTTGCCCTACGTGTATTTAATTTCATGGAAAGTTATGGAGGGACCCACAGGGAGGATGGCCTGACTAAAAACCATCCCTCTCCTCACACCCTGCTCTGTGCAGGAGTGACGCCCAAACCCCAGATTTCCCAGCTACAGTCTGGGATTGATGCTCCCTCTGAAATCAGGCACGTGGACCCACAACCTGCTGCTGCCCTGAGCATGGAGCAAGGGCTGGGCAGCCTTCACCCCACCTCCATCCAGACTGATTTTCTTCAGGAAAATGGCACCAAAATAGACACCCACCTGAGCAGACAACAGAAGCATCTCCATGGTAACAAGAGCCGTGCAGGTATTTGTAGGGGCAGTGCCACAGGAAGTTCTCATCGCCCATGCAGTCCATCTCGGAGAACACGTAGGAGTACGAGTGGCTTGGAGGGAAGGGGTACATGACTGCCAGAGGGAAGCCACAGCCCAGCTGCCTGCACACCACCTGGGCGTCCTGCATGTCCCACAGGTAGCCACACACCTTCTCCCAGAGTCCAAAGTAGTAGATCTCCACATTGCCTGCGCACCTGTTGGGGCCGCCGCTCAGCCTCAGGTGGATCTCTTGGGGAGACACAAACCCCTCGGTCAGGCCACTGGTGCTCTGGCTCCAGGGAATGACATGCCACAGCCTCCCTGGGCATGGCTGCATCCACCTGCAGCGCAGCCCACGGCTGGAAGGCCCTGCTCAGCTCCCACGCTGTGGGATGGAGAGGTTGGGGCAGGCACGTCGCATCCCTCTGCCCTTCTGTCACAGGGCTGTGACAAGAACCATAGCAGACAAACTCACCATCAGCGATGATTGGAACTGTGGAGGAGAACAAGCAGAGGAAAAAAAACACACAGAGAGCAAGAGAATTAGGGCAAAATTCTTTGGGAGTTGTGAGTGCTTTCTACCCTTCCTCTAGTGAGTGAAGATCCCACTGAAGGGCACAAGTGACAGAAGACATTTTTCATTCTAACGAGGAGGCTGGTTGCTGGAAGGCAAAGCCATCCCCAAATTCCACCCTCCCAGATAATTTACTTTTCTTGTACATTCCCCATCCCCACCCTAAAGAAAATGTGAGCTTTTAAATCATTTTTATTTCTTCCAAACCATAAATACTGTGACAAAACCATAAATCTATCACTATTATATAAAGTAACAATCTGATAAATTCTACTTACTAGTCGTGGGCTCAGTAGTTCTTGTGGGAGGTCTTGTTGTCACTAGAGAAGAAAAAGGTAAGATGGCAGATGTGAAGGTCAACAAGGCAAATTTAACATGAAACTTCCTCACACCCTGTTTCAGTCTGGAGCAATTTGCAGCCAACAAACTTGAGATCCAGGAGATTTCTGTCGATTTTAGTCAACCTCAGCAGTGTTTTCTCCCATGAACCATCAACACTCTCTGTGAGCCCAGCAGAACCTGCAAGTGGCCCAGGGAGTGCCCTGAAGTGGGACCAGTTTTCTCAGGTCCCCCAGCCCCTGAGCTGGAAGAGAGGGACAGGGAGCAGAATGAATCCCCCATAATCCGGGAGGAAACCTGTAACCACTTGGATATTCACAGATCTGTGGGGATCCACTCAAGGGAGCTGGGGGGACTCAGCCTGCAGGAAAGAAGGCTCGGGGGGGACCTTATTGCTCCCCACAGCTACACTGAAAGGAGGTGGCAGCCAGCTGGGGTCAGTCCCTTCTCCCCATAACAGGGCATAGCCTCAAGCCAGACTGGAGATAAGGGGAAACCTCCTCCTGGAAAGAACAGGCTGTCCAAGGCACTGGTGGAGTGGCCATCCCTTGAGGGGATTTAAAAGACATGCAAATGTGGCACATGCAGACGTGTAAATGTGTGGGGCTGCTGGGTTCATGGTTGAACTGATGTTCTTAAAGGTCTTTTTCAGCTGGAACAATGCTTCCATTCTGTCTGCTGGTTTCACCTGACCTGATCAGGAGGTGATGGCTCTGCTACTGATATGAGAACAGGCTGTGAAAAACTGCCTCCTTCTCCAAATCAAGCAATGAAAGCCTCAACAGAAATGAAGATGACAGAAAATATCTGGGGAGGTGGTCAGAACAAGGCCAGTGACAAGGGAGGCTGCATATCTCATTATTTTCATCGGGCACAGCTGCAGGTTAAAAGGGAATCTCCAAAAGCTCCCTGTCCCAGGTTCTGCTGACATTCCCACCACGTCTAAGCTCCCTCTCATTCCCTTCCACCCCCGGCACCACTCATTCCACCACAACCACGCTGCTGGTTTCTCTAACTGAGTCAAAGAAGGTTTTCCCTGCCAGGGCTGATGGAAAGCCTCCAGGTGGTACCAAGAGATCAGAGGTGTCCCTCAGGACAGGGCTCTGGCACGCCCAGAAAGGTGATTGATCTCTGTCCAGGTGCTTTTGGACTGGGTCACAGATCTGTCACTATTATATAAAATAACAATCTGATAAATTCTACTTACTAGTCGTGGGCTCAGTAGTTCTTGTGGGAGGTCTTGTTGTCACTAGAGAAGAAAAAGGTAAGATGGCAGATGTGAAGGTCAACAAGGCAAATTTAACATGAAACTTCCTCACACCCTGTTTCAGTCTGGAGCAATTTGCAGCCAACAAACTTGAGATGCAGGAGATTTCTGTCGATTTTAGTCAACCTCAGCAGAGTTTTCTCCCATGAACCATCAACACTCTCTGTGAGCCCAGCAGAACCTGCAAGTGGCCCAGGGAGTGCCCTGAAGTGGGACCAGTTTTCTCAGGTCCCCCGGCCCCTGAGCTGGAAGAGAGGGACAGGGAGCAGAATGAATCCCCCATAATCCGGGAGGAAACCTGTAACCACTTGGATATTCACAGATCTGTGAGGCTGGATGGCTTTTTACACCTGAAAGAGGAAGGGGTGGAAAGACAGCAGCTGTGGCAACACAATTTCATGTTTTTCCATCCCTGCATAGAGGACACAGCAGCAGCTGCTGAAAAGAAAGGTTTTGTCTCTGCCAGAACCCTGCTCAGTCATGATGTCTCACCTGGAAAGGGGAAAAGTGGTTTTAGAAAAGAAAAATCCTATTTCACCCTGTTTGAAATATCCCCCCTCCCATCAGACCCACCAATATTTGCATTGGTCCCCAAAGGGGTGGAAGTGGCTGGGCAGATCATTGACTCTGCAACCAAATTAAATTACACTCCCAACAGGAATTAGTCTCTGGGTAATTAGACTAACAAAAATTACCATTATAATTTCCATTATAATCTAATCAAATACAAACCCTACGGTTTGTACACCTCACCCTCATTAAAATAAACATGTATATAGTCCAGAAAATACTTATTAGTCTTTAAATCCATTGTTCCAATATAAAGGATAGGAAAACGTTATAATTGACTTTGCAGTATATTCATTTTAATTTCCTTTACTAGGCTCTTTACAAAAAATAATGGGAAAAAATTAAATTTATTAAGCAGTTTTGATAACATTGATTTGCTCAGCTCATAGATTTGACCTGCTCATGGTTTTCAAAAGAGCTGAGCCATGCTGGTAAATCTTCTTTTACCATTAAATCCCAACCTTAGCCCAAGGTGAAAGAAAGCTACAAAGGTGATTGGAAGTGAGGCTCTTTACCTGCATCCACCTGAATGTGAAGAATTACCATCAGCACCCAGGGCAAGATCCTGGTGGCAGCCATCTCCTTGGAGCTGCTGGAGCAGGAGGAGAGCAGAATTTATAGGCAGAGTCCCCAGAGGGTGCAGCTCAGCAGCCCAACCTCTCCTTTCTGTAGCTCAATATCGCATGCCCCTCTGCCCTCACTTCCCCAGCTTCCATCCCCACATGTTTGATTTGTAAACCAATATTTACAGCTTCCTGGTTCTACAGCAGGACAACACCTGGCATCTGATCCAGGGAAAGCAGAGATCAAAAGGGGCTGCAGTAGCTGCTGTTTTTCCATCCCATCCCTCCTTGGCTGGGGAGTTCTCCTGCTGTCACTTATGTAACATGTCCTTTTACTTGAACTGTAACTGATCCAAAGCTGCTTTTTAGGCTGTTGCAAAATGTGCTTTTCTTTTTGTGACTGAACACAAAAGTGTGGAAGGGTGGGACTACAGTGGGAAATAACCCTTTGTACCCTGTCCTAGAAGATGTCACAAAAACCATGCAGTAAAAGTGAGTGCAATCTTCTTTTTCTGTTCATCCCTCAGTGTGCTCTGTCCTCACCAGGATGTTTAAGCTCTGCAAGTTCATCCAAAGTAGTTTTTTGACTTTTGACACAAACCCAAGCCAAACTTCAGTGGTCTTACACTGATCATTGTTGAACTGCACAAAACCTTCCCAGAGAACAAGGGCTCTAAGTCTGGGGATAGGGACAAATATAGAAAACAAGTGAAAATTCACCCCAAATTCTCTATTTTTGAAGCTCTTAAGAGCTTGGAGAACTCTTTACACAATTGTCCCACGAGATTTACAACAGATTTAAGGTAATAGAAAAGTAAGGGCACCCAATGGAACTTAAAATGGATTTTTACAACGATAAAGTATCTCAGGTCATGATGAAGTTTCAGTGGATCCAAGTGCTCATCAAGGAACCCCCATTTGCACAGCAAATTTGGCAATATTTGAACACTATTAAAACCTGAGAATCACAGAGCTGCTTAGCCTGGAAGAGCCCCTGGTCCAAGACTCAATTCAAAGCAAGGTTATATTCAAAATTCAATCAATCTTTAAAAAGTCTCAGGGTCTTAGGTTGTGTAACTCAGAATTCTGCATTTTCTTTTCTAGAGAGAATGTGCAGAAACTTCTAGTAGATAAGAATTTGACATCCTGGTTGTTCCTGCTGTTAGTTTTGGATTTATTACTGATTGGCAAACAAATTACTTCTCAGAACCTCAGGAACAGGTTTCTTGTGCCTCCTGAACCATGCAATGCAACAGTCCTGGAACAGCAAATGACCAAACTCAACCTCACACAGCACAGGGGAGCCAAAGGAAGCTCAAAAGGAGAAAGGAGGCGCAAACTCCATGGTGAGGATGGGGGGAGAAATGGAAGGATTAGTTTGTTAGACATGCACACAGTTTGATGGCTCTGTAAACACAGGGAGACTTTTATTCTCATGGCTTTGCAAGGCAGGTGGAGGAAGTGGTCTTTTGGAAGGACTGGAGGAGGTGAGGGCTGGGGCTTGGTAAACACAGTGGGGCAGCTGTGGCAGACCTGGAGAGATGAAAGAAAAATACAACCAGAGTAAAACCATTCAGAAATCAACAAAAATGGTGCTATTGAACACAAAAAGAGAACATGTGAGACAACCCCACACTCAGGGTGACTGGTGCACACAGATCCCAGTGGCAATCACCACTGCATGGCCATCCCACCCCAGGAGTGGCATTCTCTGTGTGGAGCCAGCACCTCAGCTCCTCAGATAAAAAGCAAGTGTGGTGGGTTGCCTTTGCTTGGCTGCAAGAAACCCACCAAGCCCCTCTCTCATTCCTCCTGCTCAACAGGGCAGAAGAAAATAGGGTGAAGAAGTTCATGGGTTGAGATGAGGATGGGGAAATCACTTATTGTCACACGGAAAACAGATTCAGCTTATAGAAAAATAACTTGATTGACAATTAAAATAGACTTGTAAAGTGAGAAACACATATAACTTAACACCTTCCCCACTCCCACTTCTGCCAGGCTCAAGGTCACTTCTTCATGCCACTGCTGTACCTTGCCCCTCTCTGAGTGGCACAGGGGGCTGTGGTCAGTCGCTGGCAGTTTGTCACTGCTGCTCTGTCCTCCTCACCCTTTTCTCATGCTCATTTGTAGGTACTTCCCCTGTGCTGCAGACCTTCAG